>NC_084509.1:16990000-17137500 GCF_024500385.1 Phyllopteryx taeniolatus
CTGTCACCGTCCCTCCTCTAGCCCCTCCTCCCGCCTCCTTCCCCCCGACAAAACTGGTCATAAAGCAGGGCGGTAGCGGGGCCTCGGTGTCATGGTCCAGTAGCTGCCCCCCTCCTCCCAGGGCAGCCGAACTGGCCAGCCAGAGCCCTTCCTTGACGCGCACAACTGCAGCATCATCAATCTTCTCCTCCACCTCTTCTAAAATGGATGACGACGACGACGCGCTCCCACAGAGGACCAGCAAGCCCCCCATCAAAACCTACGAGGCTCGGAGGAGGATCGGCTTGAAGCTGAAGATCAAGCAGGACCAAACGGGCTTCGGTAAGGTGGTCCACAACACAGCCCTGGACCCCGTGCACACCTCTCAGCCCAACACACCCAAATCCCAACCCTCGTCCACTCCTGTGCCCGCCGGGGTCATCAGAACCCAGTCACCTGTGTCGGTCACTACGGCGACCACTCAATCCAACCTGGCAACCTCTTCCTCTCAGAGCTCGTCCTCCACGCAAATGAACGGCACCCTGGACCACCACAATTTGGCCTCCGCCACCCCCGCCCCCTCGCATACCACCTGCCGCCTCCCCCTCAGAAAGACTTATCGGGAGAATGTCAGTCCCCGTGTCCGGCCAGGCGTACCAGGTGGCGGCGGGGCCGACGACTCGGCGCCCTACCTGACCCCTGCGCACGAGAGGACGGTCATAGCCAGCGTGAAGGTGGAGAAAAGAGGTCGGGACCCCAGCTCAGGCTTGCACCATGTGGATGACGTGTTCAACCACGCCATCAAGGGGGTCAAGGGAACCGGAGAGGATTGCTCGGAGCAGGACGCCGACTTCCCCAAATACAAGCGGACGAGCGGGAAAAACAAACAGAGGCAAGCGGGGACTTTTAGGATGGACCAGCACGCGCCGGGGCCGCCTTCGCCGGAGTTTCCTTTGCTCCCTGCCAAGCGCTGCAAGTCGGACTCTCCCGACATGGACAACGCCAGTTTCTCCAGCGGCAGCCCCCCCGACGCCTCCCTCAACGAACATTTGCAATGTGCCATCGACAGCATCCTCAACCTGCAGCAGGAGCCCACGTTACGCGGGCACCACCACAAGGGCGGTAACGGCCGGACACACCTGCGCTCGGTCCCCCCGCACAAACCCTCGGGGCTCCCGTCGTCTTCCTCCGCCTCATCCACGTCGTCCTCCCTGGCCCAGCACCCTCAGGTCAGTGGCTGCGGCCACAACGGCAGCCTGGTGCGGCAGACTCAGACCAGATAACAGCCCCACCGCCCCCCGGTCCCACATGAACTGACAAGGGGAGGGGGGCGCCCGGCAGAATAGGGAGGGAAGGTTGATGACTCTGCCAGGTTTGTCTGCGGAATTTTCCAGTCATATGTTTTTGTTGTCTTGTTCTGTCCGGGCTTTTCCTTCTTTTGTCACGTGATCATGCCACACTTTCAATTTTGTCTCCCCACAGTGTTTCTAAATCATAGTTACCCAACCTTTAGTGAGCCAAGGCACATATTTTACATTTGAAAAATCTCACGGCACAAAACCAAGTAGAAAATCAGTTAAAATTTCAGGATGAACCTAAAATGCACTATAAACTTTTCAAGTGAACCCCACCTCTAAACTTTTGAATGCCAAACAGTACTTTTTGCAGAACTTGCTGTTCTCTCACAAGGATCTGAATAGTAACATTCATGTTTGATCTATGAAAATTCCCAAGAATGTCCACTTCTATGCCTTTCTGACTCTTCCGGTCTTTTCCAATAAATGTCATGGTTCATTTAGCATTGGTATTTAAGTCCTTTTCATCATGCTGTTTACATTTTGACATCATGAAGACTAACATTTGATCAACAGTACCTCGCCGTTAAACAGGATGATCTCAAAAGAAAGTGACCACTGAGCTTAGTGTCATCAGCAGGTTGCAGCAGAGATACAGAGACTCGAAGACCCAAAGAATGGCATACATGTTGGAAATTTCTTGGACTCAAACGCCTGTTGTGAATTATTCTGTTCGGCTCCTTGTTACAGAACATCAAGTTATGCAACAGCAAATAATTGTACATTCAAAGGTTTACGCAAAGTCAAATTAATTTACCTGTAAAGGTTCTTTTAGGGGAAAAAGCATTTTAGGTTCATCCTAAAATTTTACTCGAAGGCCCAATATCCCTAACGTTTTGTGAGTCTTGTATTTTACATTAGAAAAAATCTCATAGCACTAGATCCGTCAATAGGCCGCCTTTGCTTTAGACAGAGAACCCAGTCTAAAATACTTATCATCAACATTGCTTTCAATACAACAGGTGAGAGAAGTGACTCGCGAGTGTGGAGATTCACACCCCTGTCCTGCCATTCCGGCATTCATTTACACATTAATTGTCTTGTCTTGCAGCCCTGCTTCTACCTCTGAAGGCGGACTTTTGACAGGTCTACAGAGAAGCTACCTGGAAAAATATGGGTTACAAATCCCTGCTTTTAAAAGGGTCTTCTTATTTTTGATGCTCGAGTAGAGTGATTCCTAACTTTAAATGTGACCAAAAGGCCAAAAAATGTATGACCAAAGCCAGTTCACATATTTCAAAAAATCTCATGGCTCAGCACCAAACAAAAATGCCACCAAAAGTAAATAGACTGAAGTAATGATGTTCACGTCTCGATTTACTCTACTTACTCATGTGAAAGCTTAGTGTGTTTAGTTGAACACAAATCTACCTTCTGCCATCTAGTGGAAGAACATTTAATTGTTTTGCCTGTCGCTATAAGGTCGTTGACTTACATGAACAAAGATTCATTTGTAGTATTTAAATGAGCATTTTTGGACCAATAAAGTGAAATTACATAATTTCCCCCGGCATATCTGATGATCTCTTGGCATAGTGGTTGGGAATCACCGTTTTAAACAACGGCCAGTTCAAAATAGTGTCGTACGAACGCATTCAATTTGCTTATGCGCACGTATCACAAGCACTATGACAAGGTTCTAAAAATAAATAACCTTTTTCAAGGCCCACAAAGCAGAATTGGATTTATAGTTATCAAAGTCAAAACATACAGATTCTCACTTTTTATTTGTATTTAAATATATATATATATATATATTAAAGCAAGTTAGTTAGACCTTGTTTGACCTCCAACCTCAGAGGCCTCGATACATTTCAGTCAGCAGGGGGCAGGCCAGGCTCATCCCTAAACTCTCACCTCTCCCCCTTCCTCCCAAATGTGATACTTTTGTTTTTGTTTGTTTTTTAATCCAAGCCCAGTGGACTAGTCCAACTCAAGTGCAGCACAAGCGTACACAAACGGTGGGGTGGCATAGAGTGAAAAAAGAAAAAGGAACAATAATAATGTACAAAAAAAGACAGCAAGAGAATTTGAAGTATCTTATTACAGATTAATTTTGTATTGTATTTATTGTGTATAAGGATACTTTTTAAAAAGAAATGTACATTTAGTAAAACTGTAAATTAAACCTTGCTTTTATGAATCACGTCCTTGTTTTTGGAGTCATTACATGTGTAACAATCATTGCTGCTCCATCACCATCATAAATTCAATGTGGTTCTGTATGTTGGGACCTTTTTTCCCCCCTCATGGGAAGTAATGGAAATATAGATTCCAGGATCAAACTAAAACTTATATGTGCAGGTGATGCTTTGAGGAACCTTTTAACAGTCATTTGAGTGTACAAAAAAAGTGTCACTGTTAAGAGAAAAAGGTAAAAACCAAATTTTAAAATGGCGTAAGGAAAAATATATTTTTTTAACAAATTTTATTTTTCTTGACAACTCTAAATTCCCTGTAGGTGTGAATGTGAGTGCTAATGGTTGTTTGTTTGTATGTGCCCTGCGATTGGCTGGCAACCAGTTCAGGGTGTACCCCGCCTCCTGCCCGATGATAGCTGGAATAGGCTCAGCACACCCGCGACCCTAGTGAGGAGAAGCGGTTCAGAAAATGGATGGATGGATGGATGGATGGCTATATATATGACAAAAGTAGCTTTTCATGAAAAAAATATTTTTCAAGTTAATGAATTTTTTTAATTTTTGTTTTAAACTGATTTATTTCAATACTAAAACCCAATGTTTTAGATCACATAGCACTGTTAACGGTCACACAAGTGGAAAAATAAATTGACCACAGTTTATTTTTTTTTATGAAATGTTTTTTCTTGAAAAGTTTTATTCTTTTAGGTGATAGTTTATTCTTTTTTTCTTTGTAATTTCTCATGTTTTCATTCCTCCCACATTCAGAAAATATGCACGTTAGCTTCATTGAAGCCTCAAAATTGTCCTTATGTGAGTATGAATGCTTGTCTATATGTGTCCTGCGTTTGGCTGGCAAACAGTCCCGGGTGAGCTCTTCCTCTCGCCCCATGACAGCTGGGGAAGGTTCCAGCTCAGCCGATACCCAATGCGGACAAGCGCTATAGAATGTTTTCTTTTTTAGTCTTATTAATTATAATTAATGATTCAGTCAAATAAAATGTTAAACATTAATATAAATGTTTTTATTTTACTGTTTGTTTTATCATTTACAATAAATCAGCATAAGTAGATAATATAAATACAAATATCCATTATTTTGTGAAACTCTTATCCTCATTAGGGTTGCGGCTGAGCTGGACCCTAACCCAGCTGATTTTGGGCAGGTTAGGCTATGGACAAATTTGTCTTCAATGGCCTGAACATGCATGTTTTTGGAATGTGATTGGAAACTGGAGTACCCAGAGAATACCTACTCAAGCAAACCTGGATTTGATCCCCAACCTCAGAACTGTGAAGCAGATGTGCTAACCACTAGTTCATTGTTCCAACTGCAAATTAACAAATGCATTTTAATTCACAGATTTTAGGGAAGAAACTTCCATCCATCCATTTTCTGAGCCGCTTCTCCTCACTAGGGTCGCGGGCGTGCTGGAGCCTATCCCAGCTGTCATCGGGCAGGAGGCGGGGTACACCCTGAACTGGTTGCCAGCCAATCGCAGGGCACATAGAAACTAACAACCATTCGCACTCACAGTCATGCCTACGGGCAATTTAGAGTCTCCAATTAATGCATGTTTTTGGGATGTGGGAGGAAACCGGAGTGCCCGGAGAAAACCCACGCAGGCACGGGGAGAACATGCAAACTCCACACAGGCGGGGGCGGGGATTGAACCCCGCACCTCAGAACTGTGAGGCTGACGCTCTAACCAGTCGGCCACCGTGCCGCCTCGGGAAGAAACTTCTAAAGGAAAAATATTACTGAATTGTCGATCACGTAAATAAATGCTCAGTGGGCTATCTTAAAGAACAGAGCGGGCTGTATGTGGCACCCCGCGCCTAAACTCTTCAGACTGTTGTAGGGAGGGGAGGGGTGGTGGAGGCAGTGCACTACTGTGTCACAAGTAGCAAGATGTCATGTGAAGGCCTCGTGTGTCATTTCATAAAAAGATAAAAGCCCGCTCCGCCCAAAGGTTTATACACAACGCTCCCTCCTCTGGAGTGTTTTGGGCTGTCCTCAGCGTTGCCAGGCATCCCTGCTTACATGCATAAAACGGGAGGAGGAAGAATAGGAGGAGGAGGAGCATCCAAGTAGGCGTGAGGAAGAGGGCTGGGGAGAAAGAAGGGGGAAAAAAAGAGCAGGGAACGACGTCAAGCCTCGCAGGAACGAAAAGGACACCCTTTTTTACCTTCACATACACCCTGTTTTGTCTACCAGGGGTACACCCTTGTCAAGTACTTTACAGAGAGGAGCGTCACGGTAATAACCCACTTTTGTATTCCTAAATGTGTTCTTTTTTATGTAAATGTGTGCTTAAAGAATTAAAAATCTGCTGGAATGTAAAATGTTTGAAATTACACGTTAAAACGCACTTTTACAGACTTTTGTGTTTTTTCGCAGTACATGATACTGGTTAAATTTCTCTGTAGACAACGGACAAGGAAAGATTGAATTTACCTGACATGATGTGTTTCTGCTAAAACATCTGGTAAATTTAAGCCTTTCTTTGCTGTCATATACAAAGAAACTTGTTTGGGTATTTATTTAATATATATATATTTATTTGGGTACGCTGGCTCCCTCAAATGGTATGCCAAAGAAATACTGAATTAAATGTTCAAACGGTCAATAATGTTACAGTGGCTGCAACTTTCTTTTTTTGATATATATATTAAATTACATTTGGAAACTGCAGTTTGGTTGCATTTAACTTTAAAGAACAATACAATACACTTTTTGAGTGAACCCCCAGTATTCGCAGGGGACCACGAATAGCGAAAATCTGTGAATAGTTGGCAGTCTTTATAATTGCCATGGGGGAGAAAAACACAAATAAGCGGCACTTTCTGCAAAAAAGGGCGATAGGTAAATAGTCTTCAAATAGGTAAGTTTGCGAATACAGAACTGCGTATATGCGGAGGTCCACTGTATTTAAGCGTAGTGTTAATGTTCAAACTGTGCATAACGTTATAGTGTCTTAAATATTTTTTTATCTAGTACAGTTCAGTTGTATTTAACTTCAAAGTACAAAACCAATTCCAATGAAGTTGGTACGTTGTGTTAAACATAAATAAAAACAGAATACAATGATTTGAAAATCATGTTCAACCTATTATTGAATTGAATACACTACCAAGACCAGATATTTAATGTTCAAACTGACAAACTTTATAGTTTTTATCAAATAATCATTAACTTAGAATTTTATGGCTGCAACACGTTCCAAAAAAGGCGGCAAAAAAGACTGAGAAAGTTGAGGAATGCTCATCAAACACCTATTTGGAAAATCCCACAGGTAAACAGGTTAATTGGGAACAGGTGGGTGCCCTGATTGGGTATAAAAGGAGCTTCCCTGAATTGCTCAGTCATTCACAAGCAAAGATGGCGCAAGGTTCACCTCTTTGTGAACAAGTGTGTGACAAAATAGTCGAACAGTTTAAGGACAATGTTCCTCAATGTACAATTGCAAGGAATTTTGGGATTTCATCATCTTCGGTACATAATATCATCAAAAGGTTCAGAGAATGTGGAGAAATCACTGCATATAAGCGGCAAGGCCGAAAACCAACATTGAATGCCCGTGACCGTCGATCCCTCAGGCGGCACTGCATCAAAAACCGACATCAATGTGTAAAGGATATCACGACATGGGCTCAGGAACACTTCAGAAAACCAATGTCAGTAAATACAGTTCGGCGCTACATCCGTAAGTGTAACTTGAAACTCTACTATGCAAAGCAAAAGCCATTTATCAACAACACCCAGAAACGCAGCTGGCTTCTCTGGGCCCGAGCTCATCTAAGACTGACTGATGCAAAGTCGAAAAGTGTTCTGTGGTCCGACGAGTCCACATTTCAAATTGTTTTTGGAAATTGTGGAAGTCGTGTCCTCCGGGCCAAAGAAGAAAAGAACCATCCGGACTGTTATGGGCACCAAGTTCAAAAGCCAGCATCTGTGATGGTATGGGGCTGTTAGTGCCAATGGCATGGGTAACTTACACACTGTGAAGGCACCATTAATGCTGAAAGGTACATACAGGTTTTGGAGAAACATATGCTGCCATCCAAGCAACGTCTTTTTCATGGACACCCCTGCTTATTTCAGCAAGACAATTCCAAACCACATTCTGCACGCGTTACAACAGCGTGACTTCGTAGTAAAAGAGTGCGGGTACTAGACTGGCCTGCCTGCAGTCCAGACCTGTCTCCCATTGAAAATGTGTGGTGCATTGTGAAACGTAAAATACGACAACGGAGTCCCCGGACTGTTGAACAGCTGAAGCTGTACATCAAGCAAGAATGGGAAAGAATTCCACCTACAACGCTTCAACAATTAGTCTCCTCAGTTCCCAAACTTTTATTGAATGTTGGTAAAAGAAAAGGTGATGTAACACAGTGGTAAACATGACCCTGTCTCAACTTTTTTTGGAACGTGTTGGAGCCATAAAATTCTAAGTTAATGATTATTTGCTAAAAACAATCAAGTTTATCAGTTTGAACATTAAATGTCTTGTCTTTGTAGTGTATTCAATTAAATATACGTTGAACATGATTTGCAAATCATTGTATTCTGTTTTTATTTGTTTAACACAACGTCCCAACCTCATTGGAATTGGGGTTGTACAATAAGTGTAGTTGTGGTTACAGTTATATTTAACTTTTAAGTAACATTTTTAAAATGTTTACCTCGGGACCATTTCTTAACTTTCACGTGCAATATATTTTGATTTATTTTAAGTACAGTTTTTTTTAGCGCAATGTAATGTTCCAACTGGTCATAACTACTTTGACTCAAACTTTTTTTTTTTTTTTAAATCCAGTACAGTACATTTAAGTACAGTTCAGCTGTATTTAACTTTAGTGTACAATACATTATGCATTATATTTTTAAGAATATTTTTATCTCAAACATTGATTAAGGTAAGATGTTTTGAGGTGGTAATTGGTTTAAACGTTTGAGAACCACTGCTCTAGTACTATGGTGAAAAAAAAAAAAAAAAAAAAAATATATATATATACACATTTAGGACATATATGCAATGCATGGCAAAAGTCTTTCATTGCATTTGTATACAGTGGAAAAGCTTTTCTTCCCGCATCCTCCTTACATGCCACAAATGGATTCCCAAGCCTTAAAATGCTCTCACAAGTCTCCTGTTATTGCTTTCGCCATGTTGTTACTTTTTTTCTGCATGGATCTTGTGACATGTCAGGATTGTTCTGTTTTTCCTCTCCACCCCACTAATGATTCCAAAAATGGAGAAGTTGCCTTCACTAATGAGCGGCGCCTTTTTAGTCAAAATAAGGATCCCCAAATGGAACTTTTTTCCTTCTGTATACACAGTGGATGCTGTGAGGCAAAAAAGCAGAGGGGGTGAAAAGGAATGTCTTACTCATTTTGCACTGAAATCATGAACTGTGGCCTGAGCATGGGCTGGGTTTGAAAGTGTTCCAGCATGGAGCACCAGCTTTTTCCAGGCATGCACTGACAATGCTAGGCAGCCTCCTGGAGGGCTCAAAAAAAAAAATTCCACATCTGCACTCGAGGTGCAGCACTCCTTAATAAGCAGCTGCCTGCCTGGCCCAGGCGTAAAAAAAGTAGGATGGTCTTTACGGATTGCAGGGATGTCCAAACCTTTTTTCTGCTGAGGGCCACATACAGAAAAATGTAACGGAGGAAGGGGCGGGGCTGGGATGTAGATGGTTTATGAAACACAACACATGCTTTGCAGTTAACTGTATTTGAAGGGATTTTTAAAAAAATATTTTTAAGAATCATCCTAAATATATTTTCATAAAAGTAGTGATATCTTCAAACATTCAAATGTCTTTACAATTTTAAATTTGAAATTGTGACCAATCTTTGTTCAAATATACAGACAGCATTTACAATTTTAAGTTAAGTTTTTTTCAAATTTTCGTTAAACTTAAAAAGTTTTATTTTGTTACACCCAAATGTATTTACAATTCTAATTTTAAAAAATGTAGAAAATTGTCATAATTTTTTAATGTATTCAAAAGTAATTTACAAAAAAAATAACCGTCAATTTTTTTTACATTTTTATTTTTGATTTAAAAAATAGTGCGCTATCTTTTCACATTTTAACTTTATCTCACACCCTTTTGATGCAAGCCACATTAAATTGTATTATTAGAATGCATGCGGCAGGGATCAAATCTCCCCAGGCATGACTTCTGACACTCGTAACATATTGGGAATATCATCTAACTATTTCCTCCTAATGTTCACACTGTAGATTATTTCCCACTTCAAACGAGATCTTTTTGGAGCGAGGCCTCAAGGACGACGAAGTGACTTTCGCACACAAACACAGGAAACATCTGAAGCTTTTTCTTTTTTATTCCTCAATAGGAAATACATTACAGCCCTTGTGCATCCAAGAAGCTCCCTGTGTCACTCTGTGAGTAGGTCCACGTCATGCAAGTGTAAAAAGAGGTGAACCTCTGCTTACAATAAAACGTCAATGCATAACCACAAAGTTGCGGGATCAAAGCCACTATCCAAACACCATTATTAAATGTACATATACTACAGAGAATGTTTAAAATCAGATTTTAAAATTCTTAACGGTGACATTGTATGGAAAGTTGCTCCCCTGTAAAGGGTCCCTCGACCCAAAAGGTTGGACTAGCGTCTTCTTGCTTTTTGTCTTCCAGGTCAAGATCTCGTCGAGATGTCACGCTGGGGGCGTAAGAACGTAAAGAAGGCTCCGGAGGTGATCCGCACGGTGACAGAGGGACTCAAGTCTCTGTACCGCAAGAAGCTGTTGCCCCTGGAGCAATATTATGGCTTTCACGACTTCCACTCGCTCAGCCTGGAGGACGCTGACTTCGACAACAAGCCCATGGTGCTGGTGGTGGGCCAGTATTCCACCGGGAAGACCACCTTCATCAAGTAAGTCACTTGATCATTCCCAATCACTTCACTGGTCCGAAAGGTAGTATTTATTTGCAACAAATAATAGGCATCTTCGTTCATCAACCTATGCCAGTGACGTATAGTGACAGGTAGAAGAACAAAATGCCCTTCCACTAGATTGCAGAAGGTACCCAGGGGTGGGCAAAATTTTGTGCTTAAGGGCCTCATTTGATTTTTTGTATTATTATTTTATTAGTACATTTTGTAATAGTAAAATACAGCCTTTTTTAAATGAAAGAACTTTATTTTCAGATTTTTAAAATATATTTTTTCCCATTTTTTGATATTTCAAACATTTTCAACTTTATTTTTTGTATTTCACTAACACAAAATGTACTATCCAACCATTGTCTTCACTGGTTATCCTCACTAGGGTCGCAGGCGTGCTGGAGCCTATCCCAGCTATCTTCGGGCGTTGAGGCGGGGTACACCCTGAACTGATCGCCAGCCAATCACAGGGCACACATAAACAAACAACCATTCGCACTCACATTCACACCTACGGGCAATTTAGAGTCTTCAATCAACCTACCATGCATGTTTTTAGGATGTGGGAGGAAACCGGAGTACCCGGAGAAAACCCACGCAGGCACGGGGAGAACATGCAAACTCCACACAGGCGGGGCCGGGATTTGAACCCTGGTCCTCAAAACTGTGAGGCAGAAGTGCTAACCAGTTTTTTACCGTCTCGCCCAAAATGTACTAATGAAATCATAATTAATTCACCCATTTTCATTTTGGATTCTTTTATTTATAGTTAATTAACCAGTTATTTAATCAAATAATGTCAAAATTGTTAAATGTATACATGTGATTTTGTTTATTTTACTAATATTTCTTATTTGAAATTAATTAATAAATCCATTAACTAATTATTTGAAGAATGAATAGACAATAAATATAAATGAATAAATACATTTTAACTGACCAGTTTTAGGGGAAAAAACTGCTAAATTAATGCAATAAATATTACAATTGAGTTACATATCTGTACTAAAGTTAGCATTTTTGCTTGAGTATGTATTTGCTGCGTTAGCTGCTAGCTATGCTAACTGGTCAAAAACAATCTTAACTATAAAAAAAATTAAACTGATAATAACGTCTTTTATTGAAAAGATGTGTAGCAGGGTTGCCTTTTATTGAATGGCATACTCCATAATGGCTGAATACATTGAAAAAGTGCAATTAGATTGATGTTGTCATTTCCGCTAAGTCATGTAGCTCACTTTTTTTTCCGCTTCCTCTTGATGGCTTTTAGTAACAGGGCTAAGTGTATGTTGAGCGACACAACTTCAGAGCACAATTACTACTAAAATGTCTGTGATACAACACAATGTTTGAACAGTTGCAAGGAAGACAGCAACAAAATCAGACCTCAAAAAAGCTGATTTTATCTGTTGTGTTTGGTATGTAATTTGGTTATCAAGATACAAGACAAAGAAACATTTTAGGGCATTTAGTATTTTAAATCATATTTAGGGATCACTTTTACTACAGTGATGGTTACATCTTGTCTCAAGACAACTAATGAATTTACACAGCAAGCGTATGTTTCTGTGTTTGGGTGCATGGATTATTTTAAATTTAATGGGTGAGGGGCAGACTGAAAATTTCCTACAATTCTGGAATTACGTTTCATACGTTTCGTGACATGTTGGTTTGGTGGTGTAATGTAAAATATGTGCCTTGGCTCAATAAAGTATGTAAAACCACTGAAGTAAGTCATTACCACAGAGGTGGGTTAAATAACCCGAGTGTGATTGACAGGTACCTGCTGGAGCAGGAAATTCCTGGCAGCCGGGTGGGACCCGAACCCACCACCGACTGCTTCACCGCCATCATGCACGGCGAGGTGGAGAGCGTCATTCCCGGGAATGCCCTCATCGTGGACCCAAACAAGCCTTTCCGGAAGCTCAACCCCTTTGGGAACACCTTCCTCAACAGGTGAGGTTAAGATGGAAGGGAGGGAGTGGGAATGTTGTCAGGTCTTTGGAATTTTTCAAGTGTGCTTGCCAAAATTCTGCCCCTTGCCTTATTTGTGGAAAATTGGAGAGAGGGAACATTATCAGGAGGGAGGGAGTGCGATGAAAGCTCAGAGAGGAAGTGTAATGGACAGAGACAAGGCAAGTTTATTTGTATAGAGCTTTTCACCATGACCTCAGACGTACTTCCAGGTGGCAAAAGCTCAAACATTCTCTGAGTAAACAGCCCTTCCACGTCATTTGAACAAGGCAGAGTGAGTGAGAACAGGGTAAATGGCTTGAATGATAATTTTGATGAACAATAAGACAGGGTCCCTGTGTAAAGGGCGTCCACATATTCAATCGCTCAATGTGCAATGTGTGTATCTTATTTGCAAGCGATGGTTCGGTCCAGTCGGGTTTGACCACATTGGCTTTAGTGTTAATGGCATTTATATTAACGCCACCACACTTAATCGGTCACATACTACTTTTACCGTCTGGAAGCAGTAGAGCGTGTTCTACCGGGATATAGCAGCCAATCATAGTGCAGTGGCATGTGTCCTGGAGCCAGTAATATTGGAGCAGGGCGTGTCCTTCCAGGAAAATGCGCTGGATTCCTAATAATGTTGGCTGTTACCTTTCCAGGTTGTCTCAATTGTAATTTGCTTCCTTTTTTTCTAAAAGTGTTTCTGCTTTTGTTAATTTGTTTTCTGAAATGTAAAATTGTTTCACAATTTGTTACATTATTTTGCACTTCCAGGATGAGATTTTTACTGAAGACTAGTACCTTCTCTCTCTACGAAAGTCTTCTCTCAGGACTAGAACCTTCTGTGTGGACAATAACTTTCTCTCGGGAATAAAAATTTCCCTCAAAATTAAAACCTCTTTAAATGAGAATCTTCTCTCAGTACTAGAACCTTATTTTTGAAAGAAAACCTTATCTTGGAACTCGAACCTTCACTTGGGACTAGACCATTTCCTTGGAACTTTTCTCACGACGAGAACCTTCTCTCTAGATGAAAATCTTCTCTGAGGTCTAGAACCTTCTCTTGGGACTAGTACATTTTCTCAAGACTCGAACCTTCCCTTGGGACCTTATCTTCAGATGAGAACTTTCTCTCCGCACTAAAACCTTCAGTTGGGACAAGAACCGTCCCTTGGGACTTGACCCTTCTCTTGTGAGGGGAATCTTTTCTCAGAACAAAAACTTCTTGGATGAAAACCTTCTCTTGGGATGAGAACCTTCTCTCAGAACTAAAACCTTCCCTTGGGACTTCAACCATCTCTTATGATGTCAATCTTCTCTAAGAACAAGAACCTTCTCTTTGGATGAAACTTCTATTGAGATGAGAATCTTCTCTCAGGACTGAACAGATTCACTTCACAGATACACGTTCAATTTCTTTTTAACATTATAAAGTGTCACAAAAGTGTAAAAACAAGTTAATCACTGTTAACTTAAAAACAGAAAACCATGAAATCACTCATCTTTGATGAAAAGTAAGTCCCAGGGAAAAACCTTCACCTCTTTATTAAATGTACAAGCAATGTTTAACGTCACATTACACGCTTAACAGTTATACGATACGAGTGTAAATATAAGGCAACCCCTGTTAATATTAAGTCAATCATGCACCCGAGTCAAACGTGAATGAATGTCATTCGTTTCCCAGCTTCTGTGCATCTCGCACAGCTCATTTTTCAACGTTCTTAACTACATTCTTACAAGTGTAAAAAGAAGCATTTCTGTGTCTTGTTTGGACAGAAGATGAAAGACAGAGGCCAGCAAGGAGTGAGGTGGGGTGTCAAAACAAACAAAACCAGTGATGGACTTGTTAGGCTAGGAGAACCCGAAACAGAATTTCTCCTGGTCTTTATTTTCCACCATTGACGTCACAGGCCAGCGTCCAGGCAGGCAATCAAAATGGCTCTGTCATAGAAATCCCGGGACTCCCGCTTTCGTGTTTGTCTTTGGGGGCAAAGCAGAACACTCGTTAATCTCAAACTGTCTGCATCATATAAACTTACATTTAATTCATAAAAGTAATTTTTCAAGTCACATTTGAACAATCTTAACTGGCTCTATTTATTTTCTATAGCGCTTGTCCTCTTTAGGGTTGAGCTGGAGCCTATCCCAGCTGACTTTTGTGCCAGAGGTGAGGTTCGCCCTGGACTGGTCGCCAAACAATCGCAGTGCACATATAGACAAAAAAAAAAAAACTCACAATCATACCTATGGACAATTTTAAGCAGCGGTTCTGAAACATTTTGGGTCGAGGGGACACCTTTATAGGGGAAACATTTTTCCAAGGATCCGTTAATAATGCTAACCCCAATTAAACATACGTAACTACCATGTGTACCCATAAATGCCGTAGGAATTAAAACAGACAATAAAAACAGTATTGAGACGTAAAAACAACGTGATTGGCTGGTGACCAGTTCAGGGTGTACCCCGCCTCTCACCCAAAGTCAGCTTGGATAGGCACCAGCACACCCGCGACCCTAATGAGGATAAGAGCTTCAGAGGATGGACTGATGGACGTAAAAACAATCGCACTTAAGTGCAGATGAAGAAGATTCCCTTCGCAGATGAGCTTCACGCATTTATTTTGTTTAACATTCCCAACAACATTTTAAGTGTAAAAAGAAGTTGACTACTGTTAATATTGAGACTAAAACAATCATGCACTTGAGTCAAATGCAAATGAAGAACATTCGCTTTGCAGATGAGCCTCACACGTTTCATTGTTTTCCATTCATAGCTGTTATACTAGCATAACAAGAAGTTCAGTAATGCTAATATCTCATGCATGTCATTTTTTAACATGCTTAAATACATTCTTACAAGTCTACAAACCACTGTTAATGTTAAAATGTAAAAATAGTAATACATTGAGTCAAAAGCAAGCGAAGAAAATGTCATTTTTCTACATTCTTAACTGTCGTACAAGCATAAAAATAAGCTAAGCAATGTTAAAATCAAGACCTAAAACAATCAGTAAAGTTTCTCTTTCAGAGAAATCTCAGGACTCCCGCACTGGAGTTTGTCATTGTTTGTCTTCCCATCCGGGCGAGGGTCGGGAAGTGGGGCGCTCGTTAAGCTCTCGGGCCACAGGAAGTGGCGTTGTTGTTGTTCCAGAGGCGCAACATCATTAGTGAGCCTTATTGTTTGATTCTGGCATCGGGGACGCCGTTTTTCCATTCAGGAAGTCCGAAGCCATGAGCTCTCCCTGACACAATGGAGCAGGCGTTTTCCATTCCCCTCGAAGCCCTCTGTGGTTTTTGCTCAGGGTTGGGCTACATTTCAGTTTTCAAAGTTTAAAAAGTTTATTACAAGAATAAAACAATAATTCATGTTCAGATTGTATTATTTGTCATTAATTTTGTCGTAATGAATAACCATTTTACAGTAAAATAGTTTATGAAATATGAAATGTGCAGTGGAAATGAAATATTAATTAAAATTATTTCAGTAATGATTTTAACTTTTATTTAAAATCTATGTATCATCTATTTATGAATGACAAAAAAATGCTTATGATATAATGAATAAAAATTGCATATAAAATATGTGAAATAATGTATTTTAATTATATGATAATTCTCATTTTTATTGTATTATGATGAATCAATTAACCAATTATGAAATGAACCAAATGAATAAAATGAAAAGAAATGAAACAATGATACAATGTAATGTATTTGAAATTGATTAATTTATAAATACATATTTTAAATTTATACTTTAAAACTACCCATTACCCATTTCTTTTTACATGTAAAACGTAAACTATTTTACATATTTTGCATTTATTTTGTCATTCATTTTACTAATACAATTATTGATTCTCATTTTTCATTGCATAATTTGTAAGTAATATTTGTTTCAATAAATAAAATGTTAAATTGTTATGTATTTTTTTATTTTACTAACACTCAACTGATCAACTAATTATTTAATGGGATAAATGAATAAGATAAATATAAATGAATAAATATATTCAGGTAACCAATTATAGGAGGGACAAAAACAGCTAAATGAATGGAACAAATACAGTGGTACCTCGAGTTTAATTAGTTCAGTTCAGTTTGTTGTAACTCAATTTTCTCGTATATCAATTTCCCCCACTGAAATTTATAAAATGGCCAAAAATAACACAATATTGTATAAAACATACCTAATAAAGCATAATAAAAGAGAATGTAAATAAATAAACTGGTTTTATAAAGTGTATTTCCTGTGCGTACTGTAGTATTTGTGTGTTGGATGTGTGCCTTTAAGAGGCGTGGCCTAGTGAGTGATCGCATTTAATAGGATCCAAGAATGGAGCGCACTGTCCATGCCCACTCCTGTTTTAGCTGATGCACGTCCATCTTGTGTTGCAGGTTCCAGTGTGCCCAGATGTCCAATCAGGTGCTGGAGAGCATCAGCATCATCGACACGCCTGGAATCCTCTCAGGAGCCAAGCAGAGAGTGAGCCGAGGTCAGAAAGGCAGAAAAGGAAAGGAGGGATGGGATGCAAGCAAGCCATAATTTGGTGGTCCGCAAAATAATTTGCAATTGATTGTTGTTTTCTTTCTTTCTAAGTGCACACCTGCATACGGGGACTTGCACACCAATAAAACAAACATACTGAAGCAATTACTCCACCCTACTTTAGTTGTGGGCCAATTAAAAGATCCACTATTATTATGAAGTATCATCACATAAATCTGACATCCCTGCATGCATGCCGTCTGCCACGCTCTTTTCTCATGTCAAGTGGTACAGGTGAGGCAAGGTGACCGCAGCAAAATATTTACTGCTTTGAAGCAGTAAACCTACCTCATGTCAAAAGTTTCTAATGTAGATAAATTACTGCTTATGTAACGTATGAATGGGGAAAACTTTGGGTGAAAATCTGCACAATTGACGCTGTGACGATTATACTTTCAATGAGGACTTTTTTTTAGTGTGAGGAGTACACATAAGCTAATGACAATGGATAAATAGTGAATTGAATTCAATTAAATTTGGTCATGTTGTTTTTAAACGGGTCATGAATATTAAGGTTGAAAACAAATTCCCGTAGCTTTCAGGCCTACACATGGTAGTTATTTTTGGGATATTTTGGGATCATGACGTGGGTCCTTGGAAAGATTTCTCCCCTGTAAGGGGTCTCTCAACCCAAAATGTTTGAGAAACCAACATTGCTGCAAAGTCATGACTTGTAACAGGCTACTTTTTAAAAAAGTCATCAAATCTGTTGCGAAATGAGTGCAAAAAGTCACACGTCGAACAAGTCACACACACTTTATTGCTACACACGTTGACACGCGAGACATTCATCCAAAAAGATGACATCATGTTGTTGTTTCCACATACTGTAGAGCTGGTACGGTCCACGTCAGTGACAGTATGCCTCCAATCCACAGCTGAGGGGAATGTTCCACCTGGTGGCATTTATTTTTTTTAAAAATGTAATCAGCAGCATTACATCATGGCTTAAGGTCTTTGTAAAATAAAATACTATAAAATAAAATCCTTATTATTGTTATTTATTTTAATATAATAAAGATTATGCATTTTAGATGCATTAACTATGTAATTGTGTATATAATAATTGTTATATATTAAGTAATATAATTGTAATTAACTATATATTAAGGACATGCAAGCGTTATATTTTTTTCAATTATTTTCCTGTAAAACACTTAATATTAATAAACAATTTGGTTTTTATTTCATACATTTTATTTCTGTGTATCTTCTAAAAAGCTCTAATGATATTAAAATAATGTCTGGGTATTTTTCTTCTTCTCAAAACTCACTTTCAGAGGGCCTATTGTTAGAAAGAAATTTAGCAAAACACAGAAAACGTGAGCACACAACACAGCAGATAGCTGTACTTTCACTGCTAGATAAAGTGAACTGATGGTGGCCGGATGTCTAGCGCTGGAGTGTCTGAAGTTTACTCATTAGTCAAACTTTTGCTCATAACACAAAGAAAAAAAATCAACTGAGTGATGGCTCGTAAATTAACAAAACTCAGAAGTTGGTGCAGTTAGAAGTCAATGCACAACTATATTAATGCAGTGGTCCTTTGAGATGTGAGTGACCCAACTTCAAATTTTTTCAAGATACAAGCCGTCGTTCGGCCAATTTTTTGCTTTGACTTGGAGCAAAAATTTGAGATAGAAGATATGGTGACACTGAGTTCAACTCAACTCAATTGACTTCACAACAAGTAACAGTTTGGCAGACAGTGAACAATTCTTTAAAAAAAAAAACTTCAAGCTGTTTATTGGCACGCCCAGTTTAAATGTACTGCTGAAATAAACAGAACAAAGACAATTACATGTTGTGTATTTAAAACAAACAACGACCTTACAACAGTCCACTTAGCTTCTTGCTAACAAACCGTGCAAGACGCCATAAACAGGCTAACGAATAGCATCAATAAGGCATTGTAACCATTTAAGCAACAGATAGTTGAACACGAACGGTGGCACAACGGACGTAGACAGACAATATAGCAATATGCACAGACATATATTCTTAATCCTTTGCAAAAAAAAAAGACTGATATTACTGCAGCTTACTGAGTCAGCTGGGAAACTCTTCCTTGAGTGTGTTGCAGCACAATGTCCATTGAATTGAAGCAAAAAATGTGACAAAAACGGTTTAATTCTTTACATTCTATTTAATTATGTAAATGTTTTATAAAGTTGAATATTATAGATTGCTAGTTTTCTCATTGAAACATTACATTTTTTTGTGAGCCCCTGAACGAAATAATGGTGCTCAATTTCCATTTTTCTCAATGGAAAAGAGGATTTGAGATCTGAGTGTTTTGAGTTTCGAGCCTGATCACAAAACTAATTTAACTTGTCTCTTCAGGCACCACTGTATCGGCAACAATAAACATTTTTCGTGGGGTGTCAATTACTTTTACAGGTTTTGGCTGTTGGCTCAGGCTATTCCAGCTCTGACTTGTTAACCCCTTCTTGCCCGCAGGCTACGATTTTCCCGCCGTGCTGCGCTGGTTCGCTGAGCGAGTAGACCGGATCATCCTGCTCTTCGACGCCCACAAGCTGGAGATCTCGGACGAGTTCTCGGAGGCCATTGGTGCGCTGAAGGGCAACGAGGACAAGCTGCGGGTTGTCCTCAACAAGGCCGACATGGTGGGCACCCAGCAGCTCATGAGGGTCTACGGCGCTCTCATGTGGTCCCTGGGCAAGGTGTTCGGCACCCCTGAGGTTCTGAGGGTTTACATCGGCTCCTTCTGGTCCGAGCCGCTCATGGTGTCTGACAACCGCAAGCTCTTCGAGCTAGAGGAGGAGGACCTGTTCACAGACATCCAGAACCTTCCTCGCAACGCAGCTCTGCGCAAGCTCAACGACCTGGTGAAGAGGGCACGCCTGGTCCGGGTGAGTGTTTGTTTTTGGAGCTTGACTGTGTAGGACGAATTTAGGACAACTTGAGTACGCCAGATTAAGTAAAAAATATACACTTTTATCATGAAAAAAATACCTTTTTGTTCTTGTGAAAATTGCAACTTCTTTATTTATAGCATTCAGGAGTACACATGCCAATTTTGTTTAATTGACGTTAGGATTATAAGAGGGTCCTTTTCTCCAGGCCAAAAAGTTTCAGAACCCCTGGTTCAAGAGTTTCAAGACCACCTCATGAAGGAATTTCATATTACGCAGTGACAAAATAACTTTCAGTGTTCCGTCTTCAGGTGCACGCTCACATCATCAGCTACCTGAAGCAGGAGATGCCATCAGTGTTCAGGAAGGACAACAAGAAAAAGAACCTCATCTACCAGCTGCCCGTCATCTTCTCCAAGATACAACTGCAGCACAACATCTCCGCCGGAGACTTCCCCGACTGTGCCAAGATGCAGGTCAGCTGGATGGGTGGATGGATGGAAAGAGACCAATGGATGACATTGACGGAGAGAGGAACGCATGAGTGGGTGGATACATGCATGCATGGATAATGGATGAAAGAATACATGGACGAGCAGATGATGGCTTGATTAAGTGATTGACAGATGGAAGATTGAAAGATTGATGGAAGGATATAAGGACGGATGAATGGATGGCAGATGGATGCAAGAATGTGTATACAAGAAGAGACAAAGGGATCATTGGATATACAAAAGGACGAAGCAATGCGTCAACAAATGGATGATCTAATTCTCACTAACTCATTCACTGATTCAAACCATTGCAACTTCAAACTATTCAGCTCATTTGGGTCAGTTTTTCTACTAAAATGATTTCTTCTACTTGTGGTTGTCAGGAGCAACTGATGGTTCACGACTTCAGCAAGTTCAAAACCCTGAAGCCCAACCTGATGGCGGCCCTGGACGAGCTGCTGTCGGTGGACATCGCCAAGCTGATGCCGCTTCTGCGTCAGGAGGAGCTGGAGGCCGGCGAGCAGCCCGGCGTGCAGGGCGGTGCCTTCCTGGGCACCCGCGCCGGACCCTTCGGCGAAGGCGACCCCTTCGGCAATGAGGACGAGGAGGCGGGCGACGGCTGCGAGGATGAGCCTGACAAGTGGGTGGTGACCAAGGACAAGCCCAAGTACGACGAGATCTTCTACAACCTTGCGCCCAACGAGGGCAAGCTGAGTGGCACCAAGGCCAAGGACTGGATGGTCAGCTCCCGCCTGCCCAACTCCGTGCTGGGCCGCATCTGGAAGCTGTCCGACGTGGACCGGGATGGCATGCTGGACGAGGAGGAGTTTGCCCTGGCCAGCCACCTGATCGAAGTCAAGTTGGAGGGCCACGGTCTGCCCCCGGAGTTGCCCAGCCGCCTGGTGCCACCCTCGAAGCGCAGGCAGAAAGGCTCTGATGCGTGAACCAATCAATGGCTGGCTGGCTGGCTGGATGGATGGATGAATGGATGGATACAGTAATTCCCAACTTTTCATGGGGGATATGGACAGTTGAGATGTGTTTCTTCAAAATACTTTCTTGACACCAATTACTACTTTCCTTTTAGCTAGGCTTTGGCGACATCTTGTGGCACCTTAGTGCGTTGTACCAAGAGCACAAAAATGTGCTGAGAACCGTGAATAGTTTTTCAGCAAATAAGTATATATAGGTTAAAAAAAAAACATAAATAGGTGAATTTGTGAATCGTTTGTAGGAATTACTATTATTTCCAATATTATTAGTTAAAACAGTAAATATACCACAAATGATGACCACAAAACGTGTTAATATAATTTCAAACTCATCTTACAATACTACTCTTAAAAACAAAAAGAAAGTGACTGAACCAACAATCTTAAAAAATTGATATGTTATTCCAAAATACTTCCTTGACAATTGCTACATTCCTATTAGCGGGGTTTTGGCACCATCTTGTGATATCTTGGGCGTTATAGAAAGAGTAGAAAAATACATCGAGGCATGAATTCGGTGAATTCTCGACAATTGAGTGAAAAGCAAATATGCGGGGCTTACTATAATAAGTAATAATATGATGAACGGATAGACCAGTGGTTGGATGGACAGATGGTTACAGGGATAGGCAGCGAGATGGATGATGGTGATGTTGGACTGATGGAAAGCCGGATGGATGGATGGATGGACTCTTCTCATGCGTTGTCTACTTTGGAGGATTTGTGCTCCTGTCTCCCGCGCCCTAATATAAAATATGAATTTGAATTTGGCACAGTGGAGCGTCCCGAAGAAAAGATAATGGCCCTGGTTTGGATTTAAAAAAATAAAATAAAATAAAAAACTTGATGGCCGCGCCATTATATACACCTGCACACTTCAAAACAAGAGCTACATCCAAAATTTAATTTATTTTTATTCATTCATTCATTCATCTTCCGTACCGCTTATCCTAGGGTCGCGGGCGTGCTGGCGCCTATCCCAACTGACTCTGGGCGAGAGGTGGGGTACACCCTGAACTGGTCGCCAGCCAATCGCAGGGCACATACTGTATAAACAAACAACCGTTCGCACTCGCATTCACACCTACGGACAGTTTAGAGTCCTCAATTAACCTACCATGCATGTTTTTTGGGATGTGGGAGGAAACCGGCGTACCCGGAGAAAACCCACACAGGCACAGGGAGAAACACTGTGCTGCCAATTTGTTTTATTTTGTTTATTATTATTATTATTTTGCTGCGGAAATCCATTCAGTATATCCACTTGGGGCCGTGTAACAAACCCATTGTAAAACTAGTAAAGAGCTGAGTAGAGCACAGCTCTCTGCCAAGGCCAAACTCTTTGCAAAATGAGACCAAAAATGTACAATTTTGTTGATATGTTGCTGCATTCAAAACTATCGGGAAATCAGAAACATACCACTTGCCTAACTAAAAGCATAAGGATACAACTTGGTCAGACCTCCGCCAAGGCCATACTCTGAACAAAAATCCGACAAATAACCTATTGTATATGTTTTGATGCATTAAATATTGCTGGGAAATCACAAATATCTCCTTTGGACCTCAACTAAACCACAATAGTACCCCAATTGTTTGTAGAGCACAGACCTCCGCAAAGGCCTAACTCTTTACAAAAGTGGCAAGAAATTGACAAAAAAAAAAAAAATATTCAAAGATGTTTAGCTGCATTCAAAACCCCTGGGAAATCAGATATATCCCACTTGAAGCCTAACTGCAACCACAATCATAAACATATTTGTAATTTAGGATGGAAGTCAGTACAATACAGAGCTCCACAAACGTCAAACTATTTTAAGAGCACTTAAATAGTGTATTTTGTAGCTGATTTGCTGCATTCATGACCGCTGGGAAATCAGAAATAACCCACTTGAAGCTTCTGGGGTGAGACGTCAGAACATTCCAGTTAACCGTGAACAGAAATCATGGCAGAGGATCGTGATAAATTAATATTTGTTCTGTTTGTGAATAAACAATTTAAGCAAATAGAGTTGTATTTGCTGTGCTACATTCAAGGCTGCTGGAAAATCTGAATGGCTTGACTGATGGCAGGTTTTTTTACTCCCAAAAATGAATGCAGAGACAGATGCATTTACATGCAAAACAACTTATTAGATGTCCATATCTAGTATAAGCAATAATTACAGTGAACAATTCTTTTATTGAGTCTTTTATTGTCTTTTACAACATCTGTGGCCACGCGTGGTTTGTTTACATTCAAGTCGCATTCCACCAAGTTGGAAATTTCCGACTCCCCCAGTTTTATTGAATGTAGCATTTGTTTTGTTCAGGCCTAATTCATGGGAGGATGACATTAGAAAGACGTAAGGAAAAGACAGACTGTGCCATTTTGCTTCTTGGGGTGGAGTTTACCAAATGACACGATAGATAAAATAATACATTCCCATCCAGATCTCCACCAAAAATTTATTTTGGTTTTTCTTGGCTCCTGACTGAGCAAAACTCTTAATACTTTTCCTTGCCTGAGGTCAGAAAAGTCCAACATCCCTGTTTTCATGAAAGCAGCATTTATTTGTTCGTTAGTAGTCTACTTCCACTCTTGTATTGGATCTGATTAGATGGTGCAAATGTACCTAATGAAGTGGTTTCCTGGTAAATAAATAGTCTATTTATCATAACTACAAAGCATGATGTATTATAGCCTTTTGCCGTACACGCCGCTTAATTAGCTCACCTGTTGTGTATGTAGCCTCATTAGCATCTATTTTGCCACGTGAATGCTTTTGCGGCTTTGTTCGCACTTTGTTTTTGTGTGTATTTTTTGGGGTATGTCTCATTGTTCAAACAATTGCAATAAAGCGTCCACAGAGGCAGACAACTACGACTACTGTGCACAGCGCCGCCGTCTGGCCTCGCGTGGGCTACTACAGCAATAAAGTAACCTGACTGTGTATCATCTCAGCCTATCTGTTAATCCCATTCAATTGAACTGTACTTGGACTTGGATTCTTTCTCACATCACAATATTGCAGCCCATGTACCATCACTAGTGCAGTAATTTGAAAATCACCGTCCTAGACAGATGGGTGACGCTAAACTGAATTATTATTATTTTTTTGCCTCCACTAGCAATTGGGGGACTAGCATATCGTCAAAATCTCTCACAACGTGACCCCCAAAAACTCACTCAATTTCATACAATGGAAAGTTCGGGAAAAAAATTCCCCCAGCAGTTTCACTGATCGACACGAAATGACCATCTTTCATAATTGAACAAGAAGCCAGCCATTTTGGTTAGAGCCATGCATTTTGGGCAAATTCCTCAGGACCGTCTAAAATACTTAACATTAAAAACTGTGATCAGTCGTCACCAAAGTTTATATGGACATCTCTACCAATGCCAACTTCAACCTCTGAAAATTTCAGAACCATTACCCGAATATTTTGGATTTTATGGACATTAAGCATTTTCCTCTCCGTAAGCACTCACTATACAAAAAAAAGTTTAACGTCGCTTACTGACGAAAACATCCATCCATCCATCCATTTTCTGAGCCACTTCTCCTCACTAGGGTCGCGGGCGTGCTGGAGCCTATCCCAGCTGTCATCGGGCAGGAGGCGGGGTGCACCCTGAACCGGTTGCCAGCCAATCGCAGGGCACATAGAAACAAACAATCATTCGCACTCACAGTCATGCCTACGGGCAATTTAGAGTCTCCAATTCATGCATGTTTTTGGGATGTGGGAGGAAACCGGAGTACCCGGAGAAAACCCACGCAGGCACGGGGCGAACATGCAAACTCCACACAGGCGGGACCGGGGATTGAACCCGGGTCCTCAGAACTGTGAGGCTGACGCTCTAACCAGTCGTCCACCGTGCCGCCTCTGACGAAAACAATCTCCATAAAATCATAATATTGGAGCTACGTTAGGCATTTTAGACTGATGCAGTTCCAGGGCTCATACTATGACAAACTCATTTATAAATTTGCCCAAATGAGCCCAAATTGGAAGGCGGTATCCTAGATAGTTTGACGACACTAAATTCCCAAACTTTGGGTCCACGTCATCTACTGTGGGCGTGGCATGCCTTCATAGCCTTGGGGAATTCTTTCAAATGAGCCCAAATTGGAAGAAGGAATTCTAGACAGGTGGGCGACGCTAAATTTGCTAACTTTTTTCCCTAAGCCATCTAATGTGGCAAATGGGATCAATCTCTAACAATAGCGCAGCCTGGAAACCAGTTTTACCGATTAACACGAAAGTGGGTGGATGTGTTGATCAACACAGGACACGAACAAAAGTCTGTAGGGTCCATGTCCGAAAATGAACAGGAAGTTGATCATTTTGGTTTGAAGCAGCCATTTTGGCTGAATTTCTTTCTTTGCCCCAATATGCGCCAATAGGAAGCATGTATCCTAAACAGATATGCGACACTAAATTGCCAGATTTTGTTTTTTTTTGCTTACGCCATCTAATTTCTACACTTGCATGACAGTTACAATTACATTACTTGGTAATGTTACATCGCCTGTACACTTAATAAAGGTTTAATTAAATCAATTGACTTTACATGACACTTTACATTTCCCATGTCATAAATCCATCCATCCATTTTCTATAGTGCTTGTCATCCTGAGGGTCATGCGTGAGCTGGAGTCTATCCTAGCTGAGTTTGGGCAAGAGGTGGGTAGTCGCAGGGCAACCATTCCCACTCATGTTCACATCTACAGACAATTTAGAGTAGTTTGAAAGAGACACGTGCATTTTGATTTAAATTTGGGAGGAAATACCTGTAGAAACAAAACATGCAAACTCCACACAGGAAGGCCTTAGCTGAGATTTGAATCCCGGACCTCAAAACTGTGAGGCAAATGTGCTAACCACTACATCACCGTATTTCCTTTCCATGGTTTCCATGGGAGAAAATTTGCTTTGGAATCGCAGCAACTTTGAAGTCATGGAAGTGTCATGTTCTCTAGCAGCCAGTCCTGATAAACATTCCCTCTGACTCACTAATGTCAGACCCCTGGGCCAAGTGTGCATACCACCTTTTTCCAACCCCCCCAAATCACAACATCAGCCGCACAAAGTGGAGTCTATCCACATGGCTATTTATGTACAATACACTCTCTTAAGGAGCTCTGTGTGTGTGTGTGTGTGTGTGTGTGTGTGTTTGCATTCAATTTTCCACATTTTCCAGAGGAGGACAGATAATTAAACTCCTCCTCTTTGGAAAAGGGAGGCAAATGAGAAACAGGAGCAATCCTCCCGATTCCCTGGCTCGTTCGCTCGCTCGCTCGGTCTGACGCTGACTCACATGTGAAGAATGTGGCGGGCCGACCCGAGAGTTATTAATATCTCTTTTCCTATCCTCTGTAAAGTTTCCTACACAGAAGCCGCGCGTTGTACCTTTAAGAATGAAACCAGCATGCCTCCCGCCCCTCATTTGGGCCTGTGAGTTACAGTAGGCCTGATGACTAAAGAACATGGCAAAAAAATGTAAATATAAATAAATAAAAACTAGCCAATTCAGACTACTCATCCCCTACTTTTTTTTTTTTTTTTTTAAAGTAACTTACTGGTAACAATTGCCAAAACCTGATGAAATGTCCAACAGTGTACTGTCTACTGCTTACTTTGTCAAAATGGGCTTGTTGCTCTTCTCAAATGCCATGTCGTATCACAGGAGCTTATACAACAAAAATTACATTTTTCCAAATGACAGGTTTCCAACTAACAGTGATGATAGCCACACTCTTTCCTTTTGTTTCTCGCCCGTTTCTGCTCTTTGCATTATAATAATATAACTACAGCGGACAGGGCAATCCGCTTCTTCCCCGACAATCGCGCTATGTTGTTTGTGATTCAGTAGAAAATAATACAGTATACTGTATATGG
Organism: Phyllopteryx taeniolatus; assembly: GCF_024500385.1. Lineage (NCBI taxonomy): Eukaryota > Metazoa > Chordata > Actinopteri > Syngnathiformes > Syngnathidae > Phyllopteryx > Phyllopteryx taeniolatus. Next base: position 17,017,165 of record NC_084509.1, read on the forward strand.
CGCCTCAAAATGTTGTTTCCTGATAAGAACACCAGAGTTGACAGTTTTTTTTAGTCATAGCAAGTTGCAACATGTGGTGGTGTCAATCACCTGGTGTGCGGGTGTGAGTCGCTGACTGAAATTTGTTTACAATTGTCCAGTTCAGGTGCGTTCGGCGGGCCTAAAGAGTATTTTGTAGTTGTTTATCACTTGCTGATTTCGAATTTCTCATTAGTCAGTTCACGGCGTTGACAAAGCTACAGGAACACATTTCGAGAGCATAAAAGTTGATCCAATAACATGCGAGGCGATATTTATTTTCTCACTATGAAAACTATGTACATTCATTTGGAGTGCAGAGAATTGTTTTTTCAAAACAGGTTTGTATATAAATGACAGTGACATTTCATTTTTACTTTTGTACATTCGAAATTCTAACTTTTTTATTTGTATTTTTTTACAACTTCTTTTTCCAAAAAAATTAACTTTGTGAGTACTATTGCCAAGTCTGCTTGTCAGATGGGAACAACTCGATAAATCTTCCTTGGAGCTTGTTACATAATCCTCCTGCTGAGTCACCAAAAACACAAAAGTGGTCCCAAAACAGATGTGCAGAACATCAGGGAACCCCATCTTACACACCTCCAAATCACCCCCGCACCCCAAAATAAATAGTGCAAGCGCAACAAAAGGAGGATCTCCGTCCGTTGGCGTTCACGCGGGGAATTCCTCGCTGACAAGCTCTGGGGAAAGGAGAGGAGAGGAATGTGGGAGTGAAGTGACCTCTGGTGGACAAAAGTATTGGGACGGCTCCACCCTCAGGAAGTGAACACTTTTCAACGAGATGCTGCAGTTCTCCGTTCGAGTTCGTCACAAGAGAGTAGAGTGACCTCTGTTGGACAAAAATAAATAAACACTAAGTGGACAAAAGGTTAGAATGTAAAACACAAAACTGATATCAGTGGGGGGGGCAAATACAATAAAGGTACCACAGAACACCAAACTGTCAAACGGCCCTTCAATAATAAGTTAGCAGTAGCATTTTAGTGGCTTGTGTATACCAGCCGAGTAACAAGTTCCAGGACACGATGTACCTAAAGTAGCAGCCTGTGATGGAAAGAAAACCAAAATAGGAAGCTGAAATTTCCCACAGACCTTGAAGGCGGCATGGATTGGTATTGTGGATTGTGCTCAAACTTCAATCTTTTAATTCGCGTTACTTCCCTCTTTGGTATAACAACTTGTTTTCACATAGATGTGTTTGTACTGTATCTTGTTGTATTTCTGTGTACCACTGTGCATAAAATGACTCGTGAGAACCAAACAAAATTCCACACCTTCAATCCTTTTTTTTTTGGGGTAGTTAAAATTGTGGCGAAAGCAAATTTATTTCAGTAGTTCATTTCAAAAAGTGAAACTCGTGTAGATTCACTAGTACACGCTGTGAAATATATTCAGTTTATAATTTTGATTTGCTTACAGCAAATGAAAACCCCAAATTCACTGTCACAAGAAATCTGGCCATTACTTAATCAAGAAAGAAAATTGTTTTTAATCTAGATACTGCAATTGGCCTTCTGAAAAGCATTTTCATGGTTAATGAACTACTGCAATATGTGAACTGCCCTTCCAGATTAAACATTTTTTCAGATCTACTTATATTTGATTCTCTGCCAAAATTATGTTTGCTAACAATGAAGTCTCTAATCATTAGAGTATTGATTATGGTATTAGAACATTAGTCAAAATGCATTGAAACAACACAATATAAAAATGTGCATTTTCTTCTGCCAATTTATTGAAACAGCTATTGTATATAATTGACAACAACTTTTTTACTTCTGTAGATTTCAGTCTGTACTGTTTTACTTTTAAGTGTATATATTTTCCTTTAAACGGTCTTTCTTTACCCAAATATTTGTACGTCTAAATAAGTAGGAAGTGTGAATACTTTGGCCAAGTCTGAGTGTTGCTAAAGAGAAACGACAGAGAATCTTTCAACTTTTAGCATTTTTTTATTCAACGTACAAACTTACCATTTTAAACACAGCTCCAAAATCTGCTTTATTTTGCGACATTACAAACAGGGCGTTATCAAAAGTTAAGTCTGCGACAATGGTAACGTCTCACTTGTTGCTCAAGTACAAGTCGGAGCTCCTCATGGCGATGAGGCAAGACATCTCCCTGACCCTCTTCATCATGTCCACGATCTGCTGGCCCTCTTCACGAAGCACGTCCTGCACCACCTTCTTCTGCGTTGTGCTCAGAGAGATGGTGGCCCTGCCGGGGGCGGGGGCAGCTACAGGGGCACCTTTGTCCACCTGCGTCTTCTGGTACTCCATTTTCATCTTCACCTGCTTGATACAGATGTCCAAGTGCCTGAGTTGCTCCCCCATGGCCTGCAGATCCTTGCGCATGTCCTTCTCACTGTTGGACAGGATGGGTAGGCGGATCTGCTGGCCGGCCAGCACGCGTTTGACACGCTCGGCCACGGCCTCCTGCCGGTACTTTGCGTCCTCGAACTTGTCAGCCAGCCGCTCGGCCTCCTCGCGCAGGCTCCGGCGCTCCTCTCGGCACTGCGCCATCTCCTCCAGCTGCTTGGCCCTTTGGCCTCGCAGGAGCTTGACGCGCTTCTGGAGCTCCTCGCGTGCCATGTCCTGCTTCAGGATATACTCCTCACGGAACACCTGCGTGGCTCGACTTAGGAGCTGGAGGCGCTCCTGGGGTGAAGGCTCCCCGTCGCCAGCCTTAGGAAATAATGAGAATAATACATTTTATTTTGGTTGCAGTGCTTCTCATTCAATGTCACCTTATGGCAGTGGTTTTTCAAGTACCACCATATGACAGACAATTTTCCATCCAAAACGAGGCAAGTTGTATTCCTAAAAAAATAGTTAAATAAAAATGGACCCAAAATCATTTTTAAAAAAATTCTTAAAATTAAATGCAAATGTATTGTAATAAAATATTCGATACAGCTTAACTGTAGTTGACAGTGATTCCTGCACGTGCCACGAGAGGGAGCTAGCATTCCAGTCGTGGTATCACACTGAGAATGACATTAAAAGAACTAGAAAAACTAGAAAATGCAATTTCTGTAGAAAGTGTGCGTGAATGACAAAGAGCTGAAGTTGTACTGAAATTATGTGGAGTTAACTGGATTATACAACTGTAGAATGTAAGACTTGAAGTTGGAATGGTTTGGATTGGTCAAGAGATGCAGATGGAGGAGCTACGTAAATTATCCTAATTAGGGCTGCAGGCAAAATGAAAGGCGACGAGGAGAACTTTTCCGCTCATGTAAACATTATGGCAACGAAAAATATTTCGACACATTGTCCATTCTATTATGGAGCTTGTGATGATCACAGGCTGACTTTGAGCCAGTCACAAAGAGTTGAGCCACGCTAGGAAGCCACGCAAGTATGACAAAAATCATTTTAACTCTGCATTTCCCTGCTTTTCAAATGTACGTACTGTCCCGAGTTTTATAGGCAATGTTATGTAGGATGGCTACATACATGTACATCCAACTGATACACTCTAAGGGCAAGTTAAATAAAACAAACGATGACTTATGGACAGACCCTTTCCAAAAAAATTTAATATCAAGGAAAGTTTATTTCCATAATTCAATTCACAAAGTTAAACTTTCATAAATTATAGATTCAGGGCCCACAATTTAAACAATATCAAGTATATTTTTGTTTATTTTTACAATCCCAATTCCAATGAAGTTGGCACGTTGTGTTAAACATAAATAAAAACAGAATACAATGATTTGCAAATCATGTTCAACCTATATTTAATTGAATACAGTACAAAGACAAGATATTTAATGTTCAAACTGATAAACTTTATTGTTTTTAGCAAATAATCATTAATTTAGAATTTTATGGCTGCAACACGTTCTAAAAATGCTGGGACAGGTGACAAAAAAGACTGAGAAAGTTGAGGAATGCTCATCAAACACCTGTTTGGAACATCCCACAGGTGGACAGGCTAATAGGGAACAGGTGGGTGCCATGATTGGGTAGAAAAGGAGCTTCCCTGAATTGCTCAGTCATTCACAAGCAAAGATGGGGCGAGTGCGTGAGAAAATAGTCGAACAGTTTACGGACAATGTTCCTCAACGTAGAATTGCAAAGAATTTAGGGATTTCATCATCTACGGTCCATAATATCATCAAAAGGTTCAGAGAATCTGGACAAAGCACTGCATGTAAGCGGCAAGGGCGAAAACCAACACTGAATGCCCGTGACCTTCGATCCCTCAGGCGGCACTGCATCAAAAACCGACATCAATGTGTAAAGGATATCACCACATGGGCTCAGGAACAGTTCAGAAAACCAATGTCAGTAAATACAGTTCGGCGCTACATCCGTAAGTGCAACTTGAAACTCTACTATGCAAAGCAAAAGCCATTTATCAACAACACCCAGAAACGCCGCCGGCTTCTCTGGGCCCGAGCTCATCTAAGATGGACTGATGCAAAGTGGAAAAGTGTTCTGTGGTCCGACGAGTCCACATTTCAAATTGTTTTTGGAAATTGTGGATGTCGTGTCCTCCGGGCCAAAGAGGAAAAGAACCATCCGGACTGTTATGGACGCAAAGTTCAAAATCAAGCATCTGTGATGGTATGGGGCTGTGCTAGTGCCAATGGCATGGATAACTTGCACATCTGTGAAGGCACCATTAATGCTGAAAGGTACATACAGGTTTTGGAGAAACATATGCTGCCATCCAAGCAATGTCTTTTCATGGAAGCCCCTGCTTATTTCAGCAAGACAATCCCAAACCACATTCTGCACGTGTTACAACAGCGTGGATTTGTAGTAAAAGAGTGCGGGTACTAGACTGGACTGCTGTCTCCCATTGAAAATGTGTGGCACATTATGAAGCGTAAAATACGACAACGGAGACCCCGGACTGTTGAACAGCTGAAGCTGTACATCAAGCAAGAATGGGAAAGAATTCCACCGACAAAGCTTCAACAATTAGTGTTCTCAGTTCCCAAACGTTTATGGAATGCTGTTAAAAGAAAAGGTGATGTAACGCTGTTGTAAACATGACCCTGTCCCAGCTTTTTTGCAACATGTTGGAGCCATAAAATTCAAAATTAATGATTATTTGCTAAAAACAAAGTTGATCAGTTTGAACATTAAATATCTTCTTTGTAGTGTATTAAATTAAATATAGGTTGAACATGATTTGCAAATCATTGTATTCTGTTTTTAATTTACGTTTAACACAATGTCCCAACTTCATTGGAAGTGGGGTTGTACATAATTTGGGTTTCCAGCTCATAAAACCCATGAAATTAGGAATTAAAAAAATAAAAATACTGTGAAGAAATCACTATTTACTTCTCAGTTTTTGGAGGAGGAAAAAAAAGAAAAAAGAAATGAGGGTCACATTAAATCAATCAAAATATGGTACTTTCAAAACAATGTTAATTTTCAATACTGGGAATCCCTTTGCTTTAATCACTGCCTGGATGCACCGTGGCATTGAGGCAATCAGCCTGTGGGGCATTGCCTGGGAGTTATTGAAGCCCAGACTACCTTGAGTTTGAATTTGGAATGGGAAAGTGGGAACTTTTTCGCTTCGTTAACTTGAACGAGGTTTGTGTGTGTGCGCGTGCGTGCGGGGGGGGGGAGGGAAATTCTAGAAAAAGCTGAAATTTGGGAAACGTGTAAAGCAATTTCTCGTGCTGAATTTTGTGACAAAAAAAAAAAAAAGTTTAAATCTGTTGAGAAATGTCTAAGGAGAAGCACATCAAAAAATGCTAATAAAAAATACTAATAAAATGCATGCTGACTGAAACGAAAGCCTTGCCTTGAGCAGGAGCGGGTTAGTGGAGCCCCGCGCCAGGATGTTGCGGACATGCTGCTCAAAGGAGTTTCCGGCCAGGCCGCGCAGAGGAGAGCTGGCCGAGCCCGGGTTGGACTGGCTACACAGCAACGGCGGCGAGGGAGCCCGGATGGAGCTGAGCAAAGGCAGCAGGATGCACTCGTAGGCGGCGCTCACGCAGATCATGGTGGCTCCCAGCGAGAGGTCCGACACGATGAGGAAGCCTCGCACCGGGGCCGAGCGGCTGGCGGCGAGGGGCCGGGTGCACACGATGTGCTCCACCGCGCAACGTCGCTCGGCCGCCAGATCGGGTAGACTGTCCTTGTCCTCGTCGCCCGCCCGCAGGAACGTCTGCAGCTTGTCCACCCAGATGAGGCCCACGCTGTGGACCCCCGCCTCGTGGGTGCAATGGTAGCGCTGCGGGCACAGCGCGTCCCGGTGCAGCCGGATGGGGCAGGTGAAGTCCAACACATCCTCGGTGTCGTCGCCCGCCGCCGACGCCACCTTGAGAGTGAGCTCCAGCTCCACGCACTCAAACACGTAGAGGGCCGGCACCCCGCCTGTTATCCACCTAGGGTTGCAAAATGCCGGGAATTTTCAAAGTTGCAAACTTTCCATGGGAATTATTTGATGCCGCTAAGGAGAAAATACTTTTTTGGGGGTGTTGGGCGGCAATGTGACCCAACAACAAAATTTAATCTACAATTAACAGGACTAAACCAGGAATTTACTAATTTGATGGAATTTTCAAAGTTGGAAACTTTCCATGGGAATTAACAGGAATAAACCAGGAATTTACTAAATTGACGGTGTGCTATTAATAGGGAACTCAAATATAGTTGGGAAAAATATATTTTACACTGTCCTGACTAAACCAACCCTATTTGCTTACGACAAAACAAAATACCCTCAGCCTCAATGTTTCCAAAATTCCCTAATTTTAATTTACTATGGAAATTTACGAAAATTCACTGTGAAATTTTCCACCCCTTCTCGATATGAATCTTAAATCTAAATGTTAAATGTAAATATAAATATAAAAGCTAAATGTTAAAAATATCTAAATATAAATGTTAAATCTAAATATTAAGTATAAAATCTATATTAAATATATATCTAAATGATAAATGCTAAATCTCAATGTTCAATATATAGCTAAATGTTAAATGCTAAATCTAAATGTTCAATATATAGCTAAATGTTAAATGCTAAATCTAAATGTTAATGTGTTATGGCAAAATGACAAAATATAGTCTATATACTCTTTTATTGTATTATCCCATATATTATATCCCATAGTTTTGTGTGTGATGATTTTATGACTTCAATAGTCCTTTGTTCTTGTGTGGCCTAGTATCTAAATTGTCTAGCAGCTAAATTGTTTCTTAGTGTTAGTTCGCTCTGTCATACTGGTGGCTGGGTTAGGGTTAGATATATAAAGTTGACATTTATTGTTGTAAACATGCAGGAAAGTGACTCTCGAAAAGTCACACCATTTTTAAACACAGTTTGAAGTTAAATGTGACAAAATGTTGGCGTTATTTTCAGAGTGAGCCGCTTTACAAAACGGCACCCCTTAGATGTCCTCGAAATATGACATCTTTCCATGAATTGACCTTTGACATTTCCAAAACTCCTGAGCTGAACTTTGACTGGAAATGTAGTTTTTCGAGTACTGTTCCACCCTTTTGCAAGCCCTATCTACAGTATAGCCACACCTGGGCTCCGCGTCGTCGTCGTCCGACTCCAGCACCACGCAGTGGTACAGCATGCCCGTCTCCGTGGCGATGACCAGGATGCGGGGCACGCAGGGCAGGCAGAGGATGGCGCAGGCGTCGTAGCCGTAGTTGTCCTCGGCAGCGGGGTACATGGGCAGGGGGCCCACGCGCTTCCCCACGCTCACCGTGGTCACGCGGCTGGTGTGGCACAGGTACGTCTCGCCGTTCTCGTAGAGGATGTAGAGCGGGTAGACGCGCCTCTCCCTCACGTAGGACAACGGGCCGAAGTCGAAGGCTACAGCGACCTCCCCCAGGGAGGCCGCGTAGGACCGGGCCGGCACCTGCACGCTGCTGTCGTCATCGCACTGCGACACGGGCACCACTTTGACAGGAGCCTGGGGGGCCTTCAAGCAGTAAAAGCGTATGGTGTTGTCGGACGTGAGCAGCACCAGGAGCGGCTCCCCGGTCTCGCTCGGGTACCAGGCCGCCTGGCGGAGACTCACCGACGGCGAGCTGGTGAAGAAGCGCTCGGCCACCGGGGTGGTCTTGCAGTTGACGAGGCTGCGCCCGCCCTCGAACTCGGACCTTTTGCCCCAACGCTGCGGGAGCTCCAGCACCGAGGCGCCCCGCTCGCCCACTAGCGCTACGTGACCCTGCGTGGGGCTGAGAAGGAGCTGGCACACCGGGAAGCGAGGAGGGTTGATACACATCAGCGTCTGGAAGCTCCCACCGTCTTGCTCCTCAGCCGTGTTCAACTGGCGCAAACTCGTCGTGTAAAACACGCGGTTCGCGTCGTCCCACAAGAAGAAGTCGCCGCCCAAGCAAAAGATAAGATTCTTTGCGACCGCTCGCTCGGACGTCATGGGCTCCGAGCCCAGCGTGTTGCGTATTTTCTTGAAAATGTCGTGGTTTGCTAAGCCGCTGAGCCAACGGTCTGAGCCGAACGCCGCCATCTTGAGCAATCGGCAAAGACGATGGGCGGAGCGCCATAGACTTCAAATAGATGCCGCTTTGAGCCGGTTGGCCCGTCGCGGCGACACGTCAGTGCGTCCGCCATATTTGATGTGTCATATCAATGGACTGAACTTGATAAAGCGCTTAAAAAAAATAAATAAAAAGTGCGATACACTAGATCGAACGATAAAACACAATCAATCATAATAATAAAACAAACAAAGCGTAGAAAGGCACTACATTTACTGTGTTACATTTCTGTAATATCTGAACTCTGGCCGTTCAGGGTGATTGGCGGTTGTGACGTTGTGACTATGTTTTAAAATTATTATTTAACTAAAATTGTAATGGAAATTTCCAAATTTCGTTGTTTTTTTTTCGCTGAGTAATGTAGTGGATTAACAGGTACATATGGAAGGTTTCCTCAGCATGCGCCTTGCATTTAGAAGAGACACAGCTGCCCTGGCATCACATTCAGTCTTTATTTGCCTTACAGACTACAATAAAAAGAACAGCTATGTCATCTTTGTCCACCTCAAAATGTCCACATACCAGCCTACATGATCTACACTTCATACTTTTGCTGTTTCACAAGTGTATACGGTGTTAATTTAAGACCATTTCTTGTGGCTGAATTAGTCTTAATTTGTTATTTTAAAAAGATGTAATTTATTATTGCTTGAGTGATATTAGATAGGTAATGTATGAATTTGCAAATTCATATATATTCTTTGGTCTAGTTGATATGGTGTGATTAAAAAGTAAATAAATCAGAAGTTATTCACCAATTTGACCTTCATGCTGTTTTTTCCCCACCACGAAATACTTACTCTTACTCAAATTGTAATTTGGAGGACTATTTTTTTTATTTTAATTTGCGTCAAGTGAAGTAACAGTACTCTTGCTTGAGCAAAATTCTCCCTCTCCAATTTTTGGCCACTCTACTAATCTCTTCGATCAAAATTTAAAAGTTAATTGCTCTCCGTCCGTCCATCCATCCATCCATTTTCTACCGCTTATCCGAGGTCAGGTCGCGGGGGCAGTAGCTTTAGCAGGGACGCCCAGACTTCCCCCTCCCCAGCCACTTCATCCAGGTCTTCCCGGGGGATCCCGAGGCGTTCTCAGGCCAGGCGGTGGACGTAGTCTCTCCAGCGTGTCCTGGGTCGTCCCCGGGGTCTCCTCCCGGTGGGACGTGCCTGGAACACCTCACCCGAGAGGCATCCGAATCAGATGCCCCAGCCACCTCATCTGGCTCCTCTTAATTGCTCTCGTTCATCCTTTACATACACACACATTTTTCACGCGTGTTTCAGTTTCCTTCTACCTAATGTATGTAACGCTCTTACCGCAATGTGAAATATTTAAATATGAAATATGGATGTGAGTAAACATTTATAATCCTCAGATAATCATCAAATACAATCAAAAGTCATTGGTAAATGTTAATCTCGTGAGATTTGGCTTTGAGTGGAAAATGGCTGAAACATCTCCAAGCACGATGCATTCGCATTTCCACATTAAATACGGCGGCGATGTTGACGTCCGATTCTAGCTGTGCCGATTGTGGTGACTGCCTATTGTTGCCTATGCGAATACTTCCTGGTTTTACGACATGCGTCAGTCGTATTACGTCGGCCGGGGTCGTGCTGTAATTTGCAGAATCACTATGGCGTTGAGGGAGACTGCGGGGCTATACGAGACGCTGAAAGCCGAGTGGAACAAGAAAAGCCCAAATCTTACTAAATGCGGCGAACTACTCACTAAACTCAAGGTAGAGGTCTACGCCTAAATACTATTTTCACACAATTTGAGTTTAACGCGGAGCACCTGCTGTTTTGTCGGCTACCACCTCACTAGCTCGGTTTGGGTTAGCTGTCGCGGGGCCAAGTTTGCTAATCTAGCAATAAGGCGGTGTGTTTATTTAGGATTTTATTTTATTTTTTTCTCTCAGCAATAACGTTAAGCCTCAACGAGTCAAGTAGTGTCTGTTTCTTAAGTTATATAGCTAGAATTAGTGTAAAACGCATCACGAGTGTTGTACTTGGTGTTCTAATTTTTGCCATTTGTCTGTGTAATATCACGTTTACGTTCGGCAACTGTCATTCAAAATATTCACATGGACGCCATTTTGTGTCTGAAGTTTCTCTTGTGTTTATGTATTGGTCGAAACAATTTTTCAATGTGAGCCTTTATTGACTCTTTTATATATATATATATATATATATATATACACACACACACATATGTGTGTGTGTATATAACGCTACTTGCTAGCACGTTATGTTTAAGACATATTTTGATATATATATTTATATATCACTGTCAACATGCCCACAACCCTAGTGAGGATAAGCAGTACAGAAAATGGATGGATGGATGGATTTTATACTTACCACGTATTAAACTAAATGTACAAATATTGCTGTAATATTTGTTACATTAAATACACCCTCACGTGATGAATATCTTCCCCATTTATTGTATATCAAATATTTGTTTTACCATGTCATAGGTGTCGTTACTGGAGCTGAACTTTCTACCCACAAGCGACTCCACGTTCACCAAACAGCAGCTTATCTTAGCCCGTGAGTACTTTCCGATGATTAACACGCGTAACTATTAATACATTCACATTCATACAGAACGTGGCTTTTTTTCAGGTGATGTTCTCGAAATTGGAGCCCTGTGGAGCATCCTGAAAAAAGACATCCCCTCCTTTGAGCGATACATGGCCCAGCTCAAGTGCTACTACTTTGACTACAAGTAATGTTTTTTTTTGTTTTTTTTGTTTTTGAGTCATTGGGAATCACTGCCATTGATTAATATTTTTATTATATTTATTATTTCCTGTGGTTTTGTTGCTCAGGGAGGAGCTACCGGAAGCAGCCTACATGCACCAGATTCTGGGACTCAATCTGCTCTTCCTACTCTCACAAAACCGCGTATCCGAGTTCCACACGGAGCTGGAACGTCTGAGTGCGCGCGACATTCAGACTAATGTGTACATCAGGCATCCCGTGTCCTTAGAGCAGGTAAAATGCAGCTTTTCATATGGATGATGATAAAATATCTCCACAGATATGTAAAAGACTCATTGCCAGTTATAGAAAACGCTGGATTTCAGTTGTTGTTGCTGAGGATAGCGCAACCAGTTATTAGGTTTAGGGAGCCATTACTTTCTCACACAGGGCCAGCTAACTTTGAATTTTATTTTTTTCCTTATTAAATGAAATCACTATTCAAAACAGCATTGTAAATTTACTTGGATTATATTTGTCTGATGTTTACAATTGTTTGATGATCTGAAACATTAAAGAGGAGAAACTATGCAAAAATATAAGAATTTAAGAAGGGGGCAAATACTTTTTCATGGCATTGTACATTCAATCCAACCGTTACACAAATGTAAAAGTTTGGTTACTCTTGGTTTGAGTGGTCAGGGATGGTGGGATTACATCGTGACTTTTCTTTTCCCAACTACTGTACTTTTTTTGCCATAACTAGTTAACGCGACCAAGCGGTTTCATTGTATGATAGAAACAAAGAAGTACCTCACATGCAAATCTCTCTCATTTAGCACACTGCTGCTGCCCGCACAGTCGGCGCTCCAAGTGATTTGACAATCATGGCAGAGAGAGTGAAACAGTCAAATGCATTTCTTTTCCGCTGCATTTCTCAAGGTTAATGTTGACAATGCAAGTTGCCACAAGTGCAACCAATCATTCAAATTTATGCGCGTGGGGGGCGCACACACACAAGCAACCTTAACAAACATTTAACATAAGTGCATCGCATTCAAGTGGAGCAATGCAGCATTTTCAATTGCCTAACTGCTAGACCTCCCGGAAGCCGAGGCAGCGAAAGATGAACTATCGCTGCCTTGTCTTCGAGCATCTACACCACTGTTCTCTAGTGCAATAAATATTAGTTTATATAATCAGAGGTGCCAGGTGTTTCGATTTGGCCGTATTTTGTTCTGGGCAGCTCCCATGTGTTGTGACGTTACAATGAATTTGAAAATAGTCCACGATCCGGAGAGGATGAGATGAAATGCGCGGTTGTGTAAATAACTTAAGTTTGCTTGTTAGCGAGCGAGGTGCTGTGTGTATATTTATAAAAAAACTAGCTTCAAGCCTGTCTGATGTGCAGCTGTGGCTGGCTAGCAACGAGCTGCTATTGTGGCTAACATAGCGCTCCACGAAACATCATTAATCATTGGCTCTATGGCGGCGAATAAGATACAATTCTGACAAGTGTTGTGATCATGAAAGGAGGATCAGTAGTAATTAACAGGAGAATACGAGCCATGCTAAACCGGCGGTAACCTATCGTTAATGTCATGAAGCAAACACTGGAATTTGTCAAATTAATTAACAAGGTATCGCATATGTCAGCCAAGCGCAGGGGCCTCTTAGGTTAAAAGTATATTAATGCAGAGTATATTCAATATTTTAAATCAACATTGTTATTGTTTTGTACACCCTGGACTGGGGCCCAGACACGCGCAGTGCACATATATACAAACAAGCATTGACACTGTTCAGGACCTACTAGTGACGTTATTTGTAGAAAGAGATATGATGATATGACGTGATGATCATGTTAAATGACGATATGACGTGATGATCATGTTCTTCTCTGGGCATCTGTTCCAGTATTTAATGGAGGGAAGCTACAACAAAGTGTTCCTGGCCAAAGGCAACATCCCGGCTGAGAGCTACACCTTCTTCATTGACATCCTACTCGACACAATTCGGTAAAGAACGCCACGGTTACCACGGCGACTAGTTTTCTCATTTCTTTCAGTCCACTCTGGAGGAGAGAAGTAGTACAAGTCCAGTGGTACCTTGACTTACGAGTGCCCCACGCATAGGACACGCAGCAAAATATGTAAATTAAATCTAAAATAACCATTTCATTTGAAGTTCTGCTCAGTTTACGATTCAGCTGGTGCGCACCCATTTTCATACGTCACCATCGAGGAGCTCTACGACTTCTGCATAGGATACATCAGACATCCCTCGGTTGAAGCTAGCCCGTGGAAGCTCCTCGATGGATGTTTAAGACAATTGAGATGCTCCTTAATAGAGAGGCGTAACAGAAACTTCCGTGTTGCTTTCAGTGTTTTGAGGAGCTAGGAACATTGCAATTAAGAAACTTGAGATGAGGCCATTGTGTGGGGAAAATTGTAGATATGAACACTAGATTCGCCGTCGCGCTGTAGCTGCCCGGTGAACAGACGTGCCTACGTGGCAGCCATGTTGGGGCGGTCGACGTTCCCATCGGAGGCAGTGCATGGACATTGAAATAACTTGCGCATTTCTCAACCGATTTAATGAGGCTTACTATTGGTGTTGTACCAAGTACCGATACCAGGACCATACTGAGGTATTTTGATGTATAAAAAATAAATAGCACGGTAAAAAAAAAATTTGTAGCAGTAGTTTAAAAGGAAAAAAAAACCTTATGTGAGAGAACTCAATTTATATAGTGTCTTAAAGGCCAGTACCCAAAAAGCCGACACCCAATGACTGCCTGTCTTCGGTTGAGTTGTGTGCGTGCGACTGTGTGGGAGCCGGGGTAATGAAGTGCGGACAAGTTAGCACACGTTAGCCACCGGGACGCAATCTCAGAGTCTGCAGCTCACGAGGGTATGTGAGCAAAGACAGTGTTATTGGCAGCGAATTCTCCTGTGCTGTAAGGGAAACTCTGCATTCGATGCACATGAGAGTCAGTGTTTTCGGCAGGAGAATGATAACATCGTTAGCATGAGACGACTTAGCGCGCCGCACGGAAGCCCAGCTTGGAGTGCGTCATACAGGCTGCACTTGTTCTCGGAGACCACTCCGGAAATCAGGGAGTTTGAGAAGAATAAAAATCCACCCGAAATCAAAAGGAAAACCACTTATCCAAGTGGAGCCAAAAGGTCCACTTTTTGAGTGTCGTGGCTCCATACGCAATGAAAAACAGCACTGAGTGGGTGCACATTGTATTGTTTACAATGAGAAATCAAATGCAGTCAAATATGGTACAAGAATACTGCCCACTAAAAGCTAGAAATACACAATATTAAGTATGAGTATGAGTACATATAAATATACTAATAGAAATATCGTCATGGAAAAAATATTAGACCCCTTGTTTCTACAGTTTCTTGTTCGTTTTTTAATGCCAGGTGCAACTAAAAGGTACCTTTATTTGGACCAATATAATGATGACAATGAAAATAGCTCAAAAGTTTATTAGCTATCTGGCTCAAGCTGTTTTCCATGGTTTTCTTAATAACCAAAATTATATTTAATAATACAATTAAGCTTGTGTATTCTTCAGGTAAAATGTTTTTAGTGGTACCAACTATTATAATCAAAAATAAATTCAAGAATACAGGGTGGTCAAATATTTTTTTCATGACTGTATATATCTAATCATACATATACTTTATGTAGATTTACAAGTTTATATACATTCAAACACACATTCATCATAATAATACAGGCATTGATCTAATTTAAAAAATGAGTAAGAATGGGCTAATTCTATTACATAACTTTTCAAGTTTATTGTAATGTTTTGAATTAATAAAAAATAAATATTAAAGTATTTGAAGTTGTTTTGTCAGTGTTCATTTCACTGCTTTAACTGATGTTTAAAGTTTTTGCCGTGAGATCGGTTAAGTACCGGTATCAAGGTACTTTATGCGGGTATAGTATAAGTCCAAATTTTGGTATCGTGATACCAGTAATTACTATTTTGTCAACACCAGAGTGTATGCTATTAAAGCACAACATTTGGGGAAAAAACCAAAACGTTTTTACATGTGAAAGGGACTCCCTGTTTCCTTGTCGTAATTGTACGGCGTTTTATGCAATCGTATGCAGCACAATGTATTGGCATCCTTGGTCTTTTTTTATCTTGCCGTCCAGGCACATAGATTGTGCTCCCAACTTTGACCTCGCTAGCTTAGCGTCGCTGTGGGCACGGAGCTCAAAATGGGCGTGTCAGATCGACCTACACATATCTGTGGGGAAAATGGCCAAGCAGAGCTGGAGTCAGAGCACCTGATGTCACTCATTAGGCCACGCCCATTTAAAGGCCACACACGAGTACAGTGTAGGACTTTCAGCTTCATTGCACTAAATAAAAACTTTTATTTCTTCTTATCTTTTTTTTCTTTATGTATTTATAGTTTACAGTACAGTACTATTTTCTTTATATTCCAAAAAAAAAAAACTGTTTTGGGGATGGAATGGATTAATGGCATTTCAATTCACTTCGTTGGGGAAAATGGATTCAATAACGAGTAAATTGAGTTACGAGCTTGGTCACAGGCCGATTTAAATGCGTAAATCAAGGTATGACTGTAATATGAAGAGGATGATGAAAGTGTGACTGTGTGATTTGTGCAGTGACGAGATCGCCGGCTGTATCGAGAAAGCCTACGAACAGATTCAGTTCACAGAGGCCACACGTGTGCTTTTCTTCACGTCGTCCAAAAAGATGACAGAGTACGCCAAGAAGGTACCGATCGCGCTTTGAATCATATAAAAACACACAAATACAAAATGACCACACTCGCAAAGAGCTGCTGTCGACCACAACTCACACCCTGACGCTCACATGCAGACAAAGTGGCCAACCCAGCTCCTGATGTCCCTCACTAGGCCACGCCCTTAAAGGCATACATCCAACGCACAAAGTGAACCCCTGCGGAGTTTTATTTTCTGAGAAACTCATCTATTTACTGTTTAAAAACTGTGGCACAAGCTGAAATGTGTGATTCTGTTGTTTTTCAGCGCGGGTGGAGCCTGAATGCCGCCGGCTGCTACTCGTTCAGCAGTCAGCAACAGCGCACGGAGGAGGTCAGCATCCCGTCCACGGAGTTGGCGCAGCAGGTCATCGAGTACGCCAGGCAGCTGGAGATGATCGTGTGACCGCAACAGGCTCACGCCATCCGGGATGCACACGTTCCTTTCAGATTACTATTACCTTTTTTTTTTCTTTTTTTGTACCCCCAAACTTGCCCAGATTTACCGTCTTTCTACGATGACACACATGATGTCGTCCATCTTGTAAAAGTCAAACAGAACTCCCAGTTGTAATTAAATGATTAAACATGAAAAATGTTTACTCATGTTTTTCTTTAATTTTGATGCCACTGCTGTATTTTTAAAGCCGCAGGTTAGAATTTAAAGCTGGAACAAGAGAGAAGTGACTCATTAAGGAACATCAAAAAGTACAATCCCACCATAATTTCACCCATCCATCCATTTCCTGAGCCGCTTCTCCTCACAAGGGTCGTGGGAGTGCTGGAGCCTATCCCAGCCTATCATCGGGCAGGAGGCGGGGTACACCCTGAACTGGTTGCCAGCCAATCGCAGGGCACATACAAACAAACAACCATTCGCACTCACTTTCACACCTACGGGCAATTCAGAGTCTTCAATGAACCTAGCATGCATGTTTTTGGGATGTGGGAGGAAACGAGTGCCCGGAGAAAACCCCTGCAGGCACGGGGAGAACATGCAAACTTCACACAGGCGGGGCCGGGGATTAAACCCCGGTCCTCAGAACTGTGAGGCAAATGCTCTAACCAGTCTCACACGTGTGCCCCCCCCCCCCCCCCCCCCACCATGATTAAATATCTCAAATCAAGGCAAAATGCTTGCTTGTTGTGTGCCAAAAAAATATTTTCTTACCAGATAGCTTTTCTGTGAGTTTTTTTCTTAAGATATATAATTATTAATGGTTATGAGTAAGTTTGTTTGAAAATCCCAGAATTTTGTAGGTGACGGTTGTATGAATGCACTAGTTTTTTGCAATGAAGAGTATATTGACATTATGTTGTGCTAAAGGGTCGATGTGCTCATCCAATAATAGAAGGCTCCTGCTGTCTTGTCCTTCGAATGGCTGCAGTGAGAGTTCTTACTGACGCTGGAATTCTTTGTTTGTGGGTTTTGTCAGGGTACTCCAGCTCCCTCCCACATTCCACAAACATGCCTGTTAGTTTCATTGAAGACTGCAAATTGTCAATAGGCATGAATGTGAACACTATGTGACCTGTGATTGGCTGGTGAGGAAAAAGCAGGTCTGAGGAAATGAAAGATGGAAGGAAGAAAGGCAGAAAAGTGACAGATGTATGGATGAAAGAAAGGAGTGAAAGGATGGACGAAGGAAGGAGCCATGAATAAAAACGAATGCAGGGAGGATGGTGTAAAAGGAGGCGATATAAGGCATGCATTCATTAAAAAGGAGGTCTGAAGGAATGAACAAATGAAGGAAGGCAGAAAAGTAACAGAAGGAAGTAATGGAAGGTTGCATGACTAAAAAAAAAAAGGCAGGTCTCAGGGAAGGAAGGAGTCAAGGAGGAAGGCAGAAATGTGGTTTCAGCAAAGAAAGGAATCGTGGGAAGGATGCATGAATAAAAAGCAGATGTGCTGGAAAGGAAGGACAAAAGCAATAAAAGGATGTAAGGATCAAAGCAAGGAACTGGTGTACGGACAGCTCCGAGGGAAGGAAGGAAGGATATTCGAGTGCACCGTATACCTACTTTTGTCCAAATCCATCCCTATGTCCCTAATCTTGGTGGCGCTTGAGTATAACGCGGATGAATGGAGGCTGCTGTCCATGGTCCTGCACATTCCACACCCTCCTCCTAGCGGAACCAAGTGGGAATCGATCTCCTCGATTTCCCATTCCTCTGTGCCTCACATGGCCGCGCCGCGTGCACGAGCCTGTCAATGATTAGAGAGCTAGAGAAGGAGGGAGGGAGGGATGGAGGGAGGGGGGAAGGAGGGAGGATGCTGCCAGCGGAAAATGGCTGCTGCAACCTCCAGCCTGTCCTGATCGGCGGCCGAGACGACGTCGAGGAGGGCCCGGCGGAGAGGAGGCCGACTGCGGGGAGGCGAGCGAGCGGACGCCGGGGACGATGTGAGTCCCGTCGGCGTGCGTTTGCCGCTGCTGCTGCTGCTGCGAGGCGGAGGAGGAGGAGGAGGAGGAGGAGGAGCAGGCTGAGCACAGCGAGAGGAGAGCCCGCCGCGGTGGGCTCCGGCGAGTGGGCAACGGCGAGCCATGGAGGGCGAGTAAGTCCCCCGGAATCAACACCGCTATCCGGTTATTTATTAACATTATTATTATGACAAAACAAAACTTGCATCCATTTGTGCTGGTCAATTTCTCTTCTAATTTAGTGTTCCAAAAGCCGCCTACATGCCCATTAACACGTCATCTATACATGAATGAAAAAGGACGTGCATGCAGCACTGGCAGCAAAAATAATAATAATAATTCCAAAAAAAAAAAAAAAAAAAACCGGAGGCCTGCTATGTGACTATTGCAGCATGGAAAGGGAGGATAAAGGGATGAAGGTAAAAAAAAAGGGGCAAAAATATGGCGAGGATGAGGAGGATGAGGGAGGCATCGTCGCGCCATTCAAGGCGAGAGGCGTCGTGATTTATTTATTTTTTTATTTTTTATCAACGTGTCTCGGCCTTTCATTATGATTTTTAAAGCCAAACTTTATGAATGAAATGTGATTTTTTCCCCCCCTCCCCTTCCTTCCCCTCCTCCTCCTCCTCCTCATCATCGCTCCTTTCCCCCCTCACATCCTTCCCTTTTTTTCTTTTATTCTACGAAAGAAAAAGCCAAAAGCAGCCTCGCCTCGCCTTGTTTTCCGTTCCATTCATAAAAAAACCCAACATCTATTTCTTCTTAATGGCTTGCTTTAAGCAGGGGCGGGATGGAAGAGAAGAAGGAGCAAGGGAGGGGAAGGGGCCAAGCGTCGTCTGATGGCATTATCGCGATGTTTCGGTGCGCGTGCACGCGGCGTTCATTGATGTGTAGCCAGGGAAACACTGAGTGCATTCTTCCTCTTGTGATTTTCTCACCTTGCGCCTGAACGTCGCATACGCGCGCACGGGGTGTGTTCGGATTCATTCACTCATACTGCCTAATTATTATGTAGGGATTTTTATACAGTCGACAATATAGTTCACAAAAAAATAAAAAACACTATTTAGTGATTAGCGGGTAATTACTACATCGAGATTTTTATATAGTGGACTATATAGTATGGTGATTAGAGAGTCAGGAATGAGTGAATGGTTCTCGTTGCGTTCGGAATCATTCACTCATTCCCGACTCCATAATTACTATACAATGGTCCCTTGAGATATTAGTTGAATTAGTTCCACAACCGCACTTGGAACAGAGAATACATCTTTCGCCATTGAAATGAATGGAAATGCCCATTAATCGGTTCCAGTCTCTCCCCCAAAAAACGTCTTTTAAAAAAAAAAAAAAAAGATATACACGGACGGAGCTGGTGAAAACGCCTCAGTTAGCCACAGCAATAGTCTTTTTTTTCTCCAAAGGATAAAGAATATATGTCTTGTCAGTATTGCAATAATAACAATTGTAATAATGTAATATCCGTTGCTTAAAAGGTTGACATGAAACCACCGATTCTATTCGTTAGCCTGCCTATGGCGTTTTGCGTTGTTTGTTAGCATTAGGCTAAACCAGGGCTTGGCATCCTTAAATACTCAAAGACCCGTTTGGAGCATCTCCCACAGAAGAAGAAAAACAAAACAAAGCAAAAAAAAAAACCCAAGGAGCCACAAAACCCTTTTGATAACACTGCATATCATTTTTGGGGTACTTGTGCAGTATGAATAAAAAAAAAAAAACCAGTGTGTTACATTTCTAAAATTAACTGCTGCAGCGAACATAATTGTATTTCTGCTTGAAACAAAAACATTTTGAACTCTGAAAAAAGATGCTTGGTTGAAGCGTACTTTTCAAACAAAATAGTCCATACCTGTTTGAGTCTTCCTCAGATGCAATGAAAGCCAATCCTAAAATCATCCACCTGCAGTGAACCAAAAAAATGCAGTCTGCTTCTGTTTTCCGACAGCAGAACGCTGAAAGACCCACATGGGGCTCTGGAGCCACAGGTTGCAGAGCCCGGGTCTCAATGGACAATTAAGGCACAGCTATGTGGCTGTTTTAAATAAACAATGTGGAAAATTCTCGTTGTATTCTGTCAAAATTGACAGTAAACTGCAACTGGGAGTGGCATTAAAGAGCTTGAAGCCACTCTTGAAGAATTGTCGACGATCTGCCAAACTGCTGCTGGTTGTGAAGTGAGTTGAGTTCACGGCGCTCGTATCGCAAACCTTTGCACGCGAGTCAAAGCAAAACACTTTCCAAATGACAGCTCACGGCACCGCTGTATAGGGATTTTTAACGAACTATGTAGCCCACCATATAGTTTCTTAGTTAACTACATGAAAATGAGGAATGAGTGAGTGATTCATAACATAAGTTATCCCATGCCTACAGTATCTAGTGCCCTCAATGTATCCCACAATGCAACTTGAAAAGTAGTGACCAACTGATGGTCACTAGAAAAGCAATATCCCATGATGCAAATACCTTCACTACATAAGTTTGTTACAATGTTAAAGGGCAATAATAACATGGAAATACATTAATTATTTAACGTTAAACTAAAACGTTGACAGCCACATTTGTTGCAGAGATAATTGAAAAATGAATACATTTAAGGCTGGAGCTTAATGTTATAGAAATGTCAAATTTGGATATTATGTTTCTCTCTTACTACTTACAAGCATTTACAATAACACATTTTCTCTTGTTCTTTTTGTAGATATTTCTCCACATTCTAAATAATTAAAATGCAGATGGCAATACACTTAAAGCACCTCATTGCTAGAGACAACGTAAACTTCTTGATGAACTGTCAAACTACTGAATGCTAAAATAAAATGAGATAAAAGGGAAATGTTGCTTGGTCATTGAGCAAAACCAGGAGACATCTTCTGTTGCTGAATCAATCTCTTTCAAGTGGGGAAGCTGCACATATTTGCAATCACTTGACGACTTTTAACATGGGAAACATAGACATTGATTGAAATTTAAAGAAATGCCCAATTAGTGTTTTTCAAAATGACAATAGCAAATACTCCCTCCTCTGGCTGATTGGTATACTGTTCGCTCTCTGTTGGGGTCGGGGCAAATTTATTGATGTGACCCCAGAGAACTTTGGAAACATTGCCAAAACTGTCAAGAACACAGGGAAGAAGAAAAAAGAGGGAAAATGGGAGACAGAGAGGTCATGTTGTTGTTACTTTTGGTTTGTCCCATTAGTGTCGCAACACCAAGTATGATATGTTTGGCAGTAATGAAATGAAAATGTTCTATTTTAAATTGTGCGACATGTTATCTTGTAAATTCAAGGCAATGCTAAAAACTACTGGTATTTGACCTTTTTGTAAGCCTGTGTAAATCGTTGCTGGGGGGGGGGGGGGGAGGGGGCATATAAAATCTGGCCAAGGGCGCCACATTGGCTAGGGCCGGCCATGTGTATAGTGGATAGGGAGTGATTCGTGACACACTCCCATGTTGTCTTTTCCCGCCTCCTCTAGCGTGCGTGTTCGCGCCGTGGTGATGACACGTGACGACTCCAGCGGCGGCTGGGTCCCACTGGGCGGGGGCGGCCTCAGTCACGTGGTCATATGCAAGGGGCGAGGCAACAAGCGGAGGGAGTATGTCATACGCGGGGAGAGGCTGCGGGACCGAGCGGTGAGCGCAATGTGATGATGATGATGATGATGATTATGATGATGCATCTTATTCATTTATTTGGGGTGGGCTTCTCATGGCTTTTCGCAAAAAGTTGAATGCAGGCAACTGGACTCGCCCTTGGTTGTTGAAGGTTGTTTCACGCCTTTAATCCAGTCCAGAAGGCTTCTTTATTTTCACTTGGGAGTTCAAAGCTCATAACTCAATTTTTTTTTGAATATACAAAAAAATAAATAAATCCCCATTGAAATTACAATAATCCATTTCAACCCCCCAAAACCCACAAAAATATTTGTATGTAAAATAGCACTGTATTGTATAAAAACATGAGAATGTGAATAAATTAGTTTCATAAAGTCTGTGAAAAGCGCTGACATGATAAGACATTTCACCTTTAATCCAAGAGGCTTGTTCAATTCTCCATACCGTCATTCAATTTTTGCGGAGGACCAAAACCTGGATGACTGAGAATCCACAGACATGTTGTAATAGTGTGTGTGTGTGTGTGTGTGTGTATTTAGCCGGTGTTGGAGTGTGCTGTGCAAAGGGGCCTGGTCTACAACAAGGTGAACCCCATCTTTCATCACTGGCGGGTGGACGAGCGCAAGTTCGGCCTCACCTTCCAGAGTCCAGCCGACGCCATCTCCTTCGAGAAGGGTCTGCAGGCCGTCATCGACAAGCTGGACCGAGGTGGGTGTGCACCCCACCCTCACGCTCTAATCTCCAGTATTTGTGTTTTTTTTTTCTTCCAATTCACAGGGAACGGTTTAAAATAGATCGTTGAGATAAAAAATCAGTCCGATGTCAGCAAAAAAAAAAAGTATCTGATCGGACTGGTTCTAAAATCTCAGATTTTACTGCTCTTATACAAGTAGTCAATTCCATTGTCCACTCCAGCACTTTTAGCGAGCAGCGCCCGGACGGCATGCGGATCCCATGTGATCACAACAACAGGTTGCTAAAGTGCTAAAGTAAGAGTGAATGTTGCTTGCTTAAAGTCATTTATTGACACTCCAGTTGAAGTTTACTGCAAAACTAAGCACACGTAACAGAATAATTACACCTCGTGAAATGTTCAAACACATCCCAGACTTCATTTCTTCGCTTTCGCTCACCCAAATTGCTAGCTCAAAGCTAACACACAACGAATGAAAAACACCTTTGATGAGCAAACGAAAATTAGCATTGAACTCGTGGCACTTAGATCTCAAAATAATGAATATTCGTACACAAACACCGTATAGACATATACAAAGAGGCAATATAACAATAGTCTTTGGCATATATTCTTCAAACTTTGTGAAATAACAGTATTCAAACGTGAGTTCTTCTACTTTTGTTGTTACTGCAAGTGTGTATCTCACTGCGTGCAACACACTGCCCCTCAGAGGTCAAGATGTGCACAGCAGGAACAGCGATCCCAACAATGAAGGCACACACTGAGACCACCATAAACTCAATTGTTATTTTGCACTTTGAAAGTATAATTTGTATTGATTATTTATTGAGGTTATTTTTCATGGTTTTCTCATTCATTCATTTTCTGTACCGTTTATCCTCACTAGGGTCACGGGCATACTGGAGCCTATCCCAGCCATCTTTGACCCTGAACTTGTGTCGCACATATAAACAAACAACCATCCGCACTCACATTCACACCTACGGGCAATTTAGAGTCTTCAATTAACCTACCATGCATGTTTTGGGGATGTGGGAGGAAACCGGAGTCGACGGAGAAACCCACGCAGGCACGTGAGGCAGATGTGCTAACCAGTCGCCCACCGGCCGGCGATTTTCTAATATATTTTATTCAATTGTATTACATTCTTAGAGCGTCTGCCTCACAGTTCTGAGGACCGGGGTTCAAATCCCGGCCCCGCCTGTGTGGAGTTCGCATGTTCTCCCCGTGCCTGCGTGGGTTTTCTCCGGGCACTCCGGTTTCCTCCCACATCCCCCAAAAATGCATGGTAGGTTAATTGAAGACTCTAAATTGCCCGTAGGTGTGAATGTGAGTGCGAATGGTTGTTTGTTTGTGTGTGCCCTGCGATTGGCTGGCAACCAGTTCAGGGTGTACCCCGCCTCCTGCCCGATGATAGCTGGGATAGGCTCCAGCACTCCCGCGACCCTTGTGAGGAGAAGCGGCTCAGATAATGGATGGATGGATGTATTACATTCTTATTTTTAAAGTTACTATATGTTACCCATTGGTGAATAATAAATGGGTCAGTTTTTCTCATACGTGCTGTTGCTGATTATCATTCTATGTGAGTAATATCACTTGAGCCAGCCTTTTCTAACATTCCACACGATAAAATAATGAAAGTATGTATGATTATTGCTGATATCGGATCTGACCAATATCGGTATCGGCTAAAACTCAAGACTGCAATATCGGTATCGGATGTGAAAAAGTTGGATCGGGACGTCCCTAGTTTAAATGTCTCTCCTCTGATGCGTTTCAGGCTCGGACTCACCCTCGTCCTCCACACCGGAGGAGGCAGACACAGAGGACGACGGGCAAGCTGTGAGTAGATTTTGGTTCATGTTTTGAATAGGAGTCCCTGTAGGTGCCCCATGGTTCCTTTTTACCCAAATGGTACTGGTATGTTCCTAAAATGGTAGAACATGAGAACACTTAAAGATAGGATCAGTGAACCCCATGAAACAGGTGTACACTCTGAGTCTATTTTAGGGTACTGCTGTATGCTGATTTACCCCAGTGGACTCCAGAAGAGCACAGGTATGTTCCCAAACTGCCAAAAGTCAAGGCTACACAAGTAGAACCTTTTTGACGATACCACCTCAAAGGTTCAATGAAACAGTCCAGTCAATTTCAAACCTAGTACACTCCAAGCTAACTGTTTGCACCTGTTCCTGGTCCCCAAAAAAGGGAGAGGTACATTCCAAAGAGTGTGGAAAGATAGAACATTTGAAGGTAACAACCCAATGGCAGGTTTGGACCCTATAAACTATGAGTGCACCCAGAGTCCACATTAAGCTACAATCTATGCTGATGTAGCCAGAGTGGAGGCATGTTCCCAAACTGCTAAAGTACAACCTTTGAAGGTAATGAATTAAGGTTGTCTATTACAAGGTACGGTCAATGCTACTGTAAGCTCGCGCAGTCCAAGATAACAATTTGTACCAAAAAGGCATAGGTCAGCTCCCAAAAGAAGACTTACAGTATTTGAAAGGAACGACCCAGGGACAGGTTTGGACCCAATTAAATAGGAGTGCATTTAACCCATTTTAAGTTACGGTCTTGGAATGTACCCTAGTGGACTCTGATGTGACTGTTTGTACCAGTTCCTGGTCCACAAGGTTACAGGTACATTCCCAAACTAGTAAAAAAAAGAAAGTCAAAAGTGCTGAAATAGAGCCTTTGAAGGTAACTAACTTATCAGAGGCATGATTTGACCTCAACCCAATGAAATAGGGGCATACTCAGTTTAATTTGTTAGGAACCCATTTAATCTCAGAATTTTCCCTGACATGTAAACATCCAAATCAGGTGTCACTGGTAGTCCTTTCAAGTCATCAAGTTTTGTTTACGATTACTATTGTGACCAGTGGTTTGAAATGTG
This sequence comes from Phyllopteryx taeniolatus, assembly GCF_024500385.1. Taxonomy (NCBI): domain Eukaryota; kingdom Metazoa; phylum Chordata; class Actinopteri; order Syngnathiformes; family Syngnathidae; genus Phyllopteryx; species Phyllopteryx taeniolatus. Next base: position 17,042,855 of record NC_084509.1, read on the forward strand.
GACTCAAAGTTTGTGCCTTTTCCGTGTCCATAAAGGGACAGGAATGTTCCCAAACTAAAAGTCAAGTCAAGGGTACACAAAAGTAGAAACTTTGATGGCACTACCTCAGAGACAAGACAACATAGGTTTGTTACAACTTCACTAATGTACTACATAGGTCTCCAAGGTAATTGCTTGAATGTGTTCTGGGTCCAAAAGAGTACAGGTGTTCCCAAACTGTAAAAGTCCAAAGTAGAACATTGGAAGGTAGCCATTCAGGGACATGATTAGACCCTGACCCCATGAAACAGACCCCTGACCCCATTTTAAGGTACAGTCTATGCTGGTGTACTCTCAGGAACTCAGGCTGTTTGTACCTTTTCCAGGACCAAAAAGGTACAGGTATACTCCCAAATTGTCAATGTCAAGTAAAGTAGACCCCCCCACCCCCCATGGACAAGACACTGTAGCCCTGATAAAACTAGACTAATGTACCACATTTGTCAAAGTATAAGACTCCAAGGTAAACGGTCTCTAATATTTTCACATCCAAAAAGGTACACTTATGTGTCAAACTGTAAATGTCAAGGGGAGAAAGGTATCAACCCAAGGACAGGATATAGGATTCATACAATGAAAACATTGTTAATGTATACTAGACTGGACTTCAAGGTAACTGATTGTACCTGGTATACATGTTCACCAAAAGTACAAAGGTAGGAAGTTTGAAGGTGTCACCCCTAACGACAGCCTATAAGACCCTCTCAAGATTTTGAAGTGTTGAATCACGGGATGATGTGTGACCTCTGCTAGTCCCATACAGGCAGCGAGTCGTCATCCAACAGCAGGAAGGAGATGCTTCCTAAGCCCATCACCATTGTTACCAGCGAGTCGTCCTCCGCCTGCTTCGTGCGGACCGAGGAGTTCGCTTTCACATCTGGTGGAACCACACAGACGCCTGCCCAGGTAGCACAGAAAGCTTTGAGTGTCAGGTCCTCGAATATCTTGTTTCCACTGAGTGGTCCGGTTCAGTTCAGTTCAGTTTGGAAACGTGAATCCTGATCTGGCGTGTTTCCAGTGCAGGGATTCAAGGGCAGTAGTTCTCAAACTGGGGTCCCAGAGGCATAACTTATTGGGTACACCAAATAATCTGCAATACATTTTTGTCAATTATTGTTATATATATATATATATATATATATATATATATAATAGACTTGCTCCTTTAATCATGGAACATATACAAAAGAATTGAGAAAAAATATTACAACATATAAATAAATTAAGTGTTAGTGTTTTAAAATAGGGAGTTACTTTTCAATCACCCTGTATATATTTCAAAAGAGCATACCTGCATATGATAGCAGTGCCAGACCAGTCCACCAATTTAACAAAAATGCAAAAAACCAATCACTCTGCCCTATTTTAAGATGAACTAAACGCTCTGATATGATAACGGCTAAATACTGAGTTTAATTCAATTGAATTTATTTACATTCCTTCCTATTAAATAGGCCATAAACAAAGTTAAAACGTTCAAAAAATAATTTCCATCGCATTTAGGAGTGCTAATTATGTATAAATGACAAAGACTATGAGGGGTCCTTGGAATTTCTCGCTGGATCTAAAAGGTTTGGCAATCCCTTGTCTCGGCAGCTGTTGGTGCTCGAAAAAAGGTGTAAAAATCAGTAGGGTAAGGATTGATCTGATCTGTAAATCTTGGAAAATAGACAAAGGGTCGGGAGCACGATAAGGAGAATACGGGTAAACTCTACACCTGAAAGTGCTGCGTTTGTTGCGGTTATGCAGGATGTGAAATGAAGATGAAAGTGACCTCTGCTCAGGTGAAATCTGATCCCATTCGAGACGTGACAAGAAATGCGGCAGCAGCGGGCTGTTCTCTTCCTGACTCTGTAACTCAACACTGTCTCTGCAGATCCACGCCAGGCCGGGACAACACCAGGTCTCACAAATGACCGCTGCCTTGAGTCCCCCATCACCACCATCCCAGCCTCCCGCTCTGCCGTCCCCACCCCCAGGCCCCCCGGCCTCGTCGCCACTGTCCCCCCTCTCGCCAACCCTTTCCCTGCTGGAGGAGGGGGACCTGCGCAGTGTGGATCCCTGCAAGGACCTGTGGGGGTCCAGAGGATATGAGGACTATCGACGAGCAGGGGCCACTAGGACTATGGTTGGGGGGCTGACTGGAGGCGTCGTTGTAGGTAGCGGGGGGAGCCTGCAGGACAAGTCCGAGCTGTGTGTGGTCCGCTTTGAGAAGGAGATGTCCGGGGTGGGCACAGGGGGCTGCGACGTTACGGTGAGTCTGGACAGCAAGGCGGCCCAGCGTCTGTCCTCGTCCTCACCCACCTGCATGTCCATCCCCAACATTGTGTCCGACGTGTCCTCAGGGGCCGGCTCCCCCCAGGAGACTGGCAAAGGCTCCCCTTCGCCCTGCTGCATACACACCTCCCTGGCCACGCCCCGCTCGCGGACTCGTAAGAGGGGCGGCGGGACCTGTGGGGACCCGGGCGCCATCTCCCCCGACGATGACAGCCCGTGCCCGCAGGGATCGTCGTCGTGCTCGTCCCGCTGTGTGTACTGCCGCTCGGTGTTCAGCGCCTCGGAGAACGGCCGGGGCCGCTGCAGGGATGCCCCGGACCCGGCCCTGCACTGCCTCCGCCAGTGGACCTGCGTGTGGTGTGCAGAGAGCCTGCTCTACCACTGCATGTCGGACTCCGAGGGCGAGTTCTGGGAGCCGTGCTCGTGTGACGACTCCATGGGGGGCCATCTGCACCCCCTATGCTGTGCTCGTTGGCTGGCCCTTGTGGCCCTGTCGCTCTTCGTGCCCTGCATGTGCTGCTACCTGCCTTTGCACGCTTGCCTGCGTTGCGGCGAGCGGTGTGGCTGCTGCGGGGGAAAGCACAAGGCGGTCCGATGAGACCAGGCTTCGGGCGAGAAGTGAGAGGGGCACCCCGACGTGGGGCCCATTGTTATTTTCTGAAGCCCCCCAAAGCCTTCCACTGCATTCCGCTTTTTCTCTTTTCAACCCGGGGGGCCTTCTTGGACTGGGGGTGTATCGCACTCGGACCACCTTTCACGGAGCCTTTCATTGTGGATCCAAGCCGATGTCCAGTTGGTGACCCCGAGACTTAACGCAAGAATGAGGGTTGGTAATAATCACGTGTATGTTGTTTTGAAATGCCCGTTTGGAAAGAAAAAAACTAAACATTTTACAGACACTGCCCAATTTATGAAGCTCCATAAGGCTGTTTATAACACGTTATTTTGCAATTTTTATATTGTCACTACGTATTCCTTAGTGCCTATTGAAAACTTAGTCAATACAGTCTCAGTAGCACAGTGTTTCTCAACCTTTATTGTGCCAAGGCATATATTTTATACAAACCCCAGTTCAAATGAAGTTGGGACGTTGTGGAAAACAGAATACAATGATTTGCAAATCCTGTTCAACCTATATTCAATTTAATACACTACAAAGACATTTAATGGTCAAACTGATGAACGTTATTTTTTTGGGGGGCAAATATTCTTTCATTTTGTATTTGATGCCTGCAACACGTTCCAAAAAAGCTGCGACGGGGGCAACAAAAGACTGGAAAAGTTGACGAATGCTCAAAAATCCCCTGTTTGGAAAATTCCATAGTTGAACAGGTTAATTGGAAACAGGTGAGTGTCATAATTGGGTATAAAAAGGAGCATCCCCAAAAGGTTCAGTTGTTCACAAGAAAGGATAGGGCCAAGTTCCCCACTTTGTCAACAACTGTGTGAGAAAATACTCCAACAGTAGAAAAACATTTCTCAATGTACAATTGCGAGGAATTTAGGGATTTCATCACCGACGGTGCATAATATAATCAAAACATTCAGAGATTTTGGAGAAATCAATGCACGTAAGTGGTAAGGCTGAAAACCAACACTGAATGCCCATGACCTTTGATCCCTCAGGTGGCACTGGAATAAAAAAAAGCATCAGTGTGTAAAGGATATACAGTCCTGACCCGTCTCCCATTGTTGCAGGCATCAAATTCAAAATGAGTGAACATTTGGAACAAACAATCAAGATGATCAATTTGAACATTAAATATCTTGTCTTTTTTATGTATTCAATTGAATACACAGTGCTGTGAAAAAGTATTGGCCCCAGAATCTGTCCTGACAAAATGTAGTCGGACAAAATATCTAAAAAAAGCTGCAAAAAAAAAATTACAGCATCCACAACAGTCGAGAAATACAGTAATTGACTATCAGTCTGAAAAGCGTTACAAAAGCCATTTCTAAAGCTTTAGGATTGCAGCGAACCACAGGGAGAGCTATTTTCCTCACATGGAGAAAACATGGAACAGTTGTGAACCTTCACAGGAGTGGCCGGCCTACAAAGATAACCCTAAGAAAAAGCAAAAACTCATCTAGGAGGCCACAAAGGAACTCAGGACAACTTCTAAAGAACTGCAGGGCTCCCTTGCTTCAGATAAGGTCAGTGTTCATGACACAACAATAAGGAAGAGACTGGGCAAAAATGGCATCCATGTCAGAGTTCCAAGGTGAAAACCACTGCTGACCAAAAAGAACAAAGGCTCATCTTTAAAAAAAAAATCAGAATGATTCCCAAGACTTTTGGGAGAATATTATATGGACTGATGAGACGAAAGTTGAGTTTTTTGGAAGGCGTGTGTCTCGTTACATCTGGCGTAAATGTAGCAAAACATTTCAGAAAAAGAACATTATACCAACAGTCAAACGTGGTGGTCTTAGTGTGACCGTCTTGGGCTGCTTCCCTCCTTCAGGACCTGGACAACTTGCTGTGATTGATGGAACCATGAATTCTGCTATTTAACAGAGAATCCTGAAGGAGAATGTTCAGCCATAAGTTTGCGACCTCAAGCTTAGCGTACTTTGGTTCTGCAGCAGGATAAGGATCTGAAACACCCCAGCAAGTCAACTGCTGAATGGCCTTAAAAAAACTAAATAAAGGTTTTGGAGTGGCTTAGTCAAAGTCCAGAATTCAATTGAGGTGTAGCAACATGACCTTAAAAAGGCCGTTTAGGCTTGAAAACCCTTAATTGTTGCTGAATTGAAACAATTCTGCAAGGAAGAGTGGGCCAAAATATCTCCACTGAGATGTGAAAGACTCATTGCCAATTATAGAAAATGCTTGATTTCAGTTTTTGCTGCTGAGGATGGCCCACCAGTTATTAGGTTTACGGGGCCATTACTTTTTCATAAAGGGCCAGGTAACTTTGAATAGTTTTAATAAATTAAATCACCATTTAAAAACAGCACTTGTTCAAGTACAAGTTCACTTGGGTTATCTGATATTTACATTTTTTGGGTCATCTTAATCATTAAGGTGGGGAAACTCTGCAAAAATATAAAAAGTTAGAAGGAGGCCAATACTTTTTCACGGCACTGTAGGTTGTAAAGGATTTGCAAATCACTCTATTCTCATTTTATATACTTTTTTCACAATATCCCAACTACATTGGAATTGGGGTTTGTACTACAAAATTCTCACAAAATGTCACAAAAAGTAAGGAAAATGAAATAATGATTCTGTCAACTGACTCACCAATGTACTTATTGTGAAATCTCGGCCTGCTTAGTTGAACACAAAGCTATTACAGTGAATTCTATTTGCGTGGGCAAGAGAAAAGGCCCTGCCGCGAATAGCAAAAACCAGCGAGTAGGTAACACTTCGCCTAAAATGTTAACTGCCTGTAGATGCCAGAAGATAGCAGCGAAGCACAACTGTTGTCGAAATTAAGCTCCTCAATTCACTTCAACATACAGCGGCTGAAATAAGTATTTAACACGTTACCATTTTTCTCACTAAATATACTTCCAAAGGTGCTATCGACCTAAACATTTCAGCAGATGTTGGGAGCAACCCAAGTAATCCATACATACAGAGAAAGAAGAACAAATAAGATCAGAAATTAAGTGCGTAAAAATGTGAAATGACACCGGGAAGAAGTATTGAACACATGAGCAAAGGGAGGTGCAAAAAGGCATGGAAAGCCAAGACAACACCTAAAATCTATCAATAATCAAACAGCAATCCAGCCCCTTGTCAGTGCAAATGAATATCAGCTGGTTCAGTCCTAATTGATGGCCTGCAAAAACGTCTCATTGCCAATCTGCGAGTCAAGACACATCTCATGATGGGCAAACTAATTGTTGCAAAACATAACGATGGCATTGGTTTCAGGCGCAGATCTAAGATTCTGAACATTCCAGTGAGCACGGTTGGGGCCATAATAAGTAGTAAGTGGAAAGCCAATCATACCACCATAAATTTGCCTCGATCAGGTGCTCCTTGCAGGATTTCTGATAGAGGAGTGCAAAGAATAATCAGAAGAGTTGTCCAAGAGCCAAGGACCACATGTGAAGAGCTTCAAAAAGACCTGGAATTAGTGAGTAATGCGCTCCGCCGCCATGGCCTGTATGCACGCTCACCACGCAAGTCCCCATTACTGAAAAAAAAAAAGAATGTCAAAGCTTGTTAAAAGTTTGCTGAAAAACATTTGGACAAGCTAGTTAAATACTAGGAGAATATAGTCTAGTCGAATGAGAGCAAAATTTAACTGTTTGTAAGCCATAATGCACACCAGTTTGGAGGAGAAATGGCACTGCACATCACCCTAAAAACACCATGAAGTTCAGAGGTGGGAACATGATGGTGTGGGGCTGATTTCCATCAAATGGTACTGGTAAACTTCACATTATTGAAGGAAGGATGACTGGGCAAATGTACTGAGACATTCTTGGCAAAAATCTGCTGCCATCTTCGAGGATGATGAAAATTAAACGAGGGTGGACATTTCAGCAGGATCATGATCCAAAACATACTGCCAAGGAAACTCTGTTGGTTTCAAAGAAAAAAAATACAGCTGCTAGAATGGAATCACACCAGAGCAATGCCTGCGACTAGTTTCTCTATACAGGAGGCATCTTGAGCCTGTCATTGAAACAAAGGCTTTTGTACAAAGTATTAAATAAAGACCAGTTGGTGTGCTCAATACTTTTCCCTGTGTCATTTCACATTATTACACACAACCTAATTTCTGATCTTATTTGTTCTACTTTCGTTTGTATGTATGGATTACTTGAGTTGTTCCCGACACCTGGTGAAATTTCCAGGTCAGTAGCACCTTTGGAAATATATTTAATGAGAAAAATGGTTACGTGTTAAATACTTAGTTCAGCCGCTGTAGTTGCTTGGCACCAAGATGATCTCTCACGGCACAGTGGCTGGGAATCACTGCAGTAGTGTACGGTTCTTTATATTAAAATGTTTTAATAATAAATAGTGCAATACAGTTCAGTCTTAACATGAGGCCATACATGAGAACGACCAATCTTGTTTGATTTCGGAAGCTAAGCATGTTCAAGCCTGGTTAGTACCTACGCCAGTCATTTAGTCAGTTAGTTACCCAAGCCAAAACTTCATCCAAAACCAGCAAACTCGAATAGGAAGCTTGGATGAAGACGGTCGTAAAATGGTCCTACCTTTAAAATTACAATTGACAGGGTTGTCAACTTTATACTCATCATCATCAAATGCTTGTTCAGTCAGGGTTTCTTCAGTGGGGGGTTCTTTATTGTTAAAGGAGCCTTTTGAGGTCTGAAGAAATGATCCAAGGAAATTTGCAACATTTTCCTCTTCTCATTGTAAATACATTGGTAGCATTATATGCAGTCCTTAGCAAAAATCTCTCCACTCCTGGTCCGGTCCTGATGACTCTCCAAAAGAGAAAATGCTTCAGCCATGACTTTCGTCTCGGCCATCTTGGACGGAACAGGTTCCTCTTCTTCTTGCTCTTCACTACGCTTAATATCTTCCAATTGATTTCAGTGCTGCCTGGCAAAGGTTGTGGGAAAACTTCGTACTAAACTGAAGGTGCGAAACCTTAAATGCTGACTTGTGGAAGCGTGTCCAAAATGTTCGTAAGTTGGGGAGTGTCTGTAATTGGTTATTATTTTATTAAATATGACGATGAGTCCTCCCCTCCAGTGGCACAAACAAACTCACAGGTCCTCGAGGAGTTCGGTGTTAGCCTGTGTCATATGACAGACGTTGCCCTTTACCTCTGACTTTACCTCACGGCTGAAAAAAAACAAAACTACGAGAGACCAAGCCTTGGAGAAAATGTATTTGACAAACGCATGAGGACAATTATTAGTAGGGCGGAAGTGGCAATGACAACCACTGGACGTAACACCATGCGTCACTGTAATGAGAATAAAGAAAGCGTGTTAAAACACCTTCACATCTTCCCATCACCTCGCCACCTCGCCCCAAAAAACTTAACCAACTTAATCCATGGACGCGTGCGTCAACACCTCCACCCAAAAGATTTAAAAAAAACAAAAACAAAAACTAGTGCAATGAACACTGTCTTAAAGAATATTTTTGTACGTCATGTTAGGGGAAAAGTGTGGTAACCAACTCCTGTCATGTGTTGTTGTGACCAATAGGTAGAGGCCGCAACGCTACGCCCAGAGAATCAAATGAGATCCAATACAAGAGCTCTATTGACACATGACATATATTTCCATTAGAAAAATCTCACAGCACCCCACCAAACAAAAATGTCCCAAAGGTATACAACCTATTCGCGGGGGATAAGGACCAAGCCCTGCCATGAATAGCGAAAATCCCAGTTATTGATGCCCCCGGGTAAGGATTATTATAACTGCCGATAGATGCCAGAAGGTGGCAGCAAAGCACTTTTGTTGAAATTAAACTCCTCAATACACTTCAACATACCGGTAGTTACTTGGACCCAAGATGCCACAAAATGGCAAGAAAGTACTACTTTTGTCAAAATGAAGCTCCTCAATTCACGTCAACATACTCATCTTGGCACCAAAATGCCACAAGATGGCACCAAAGTAATACTTTTATAGCTTTGGGCTGAGCACAGTTTTTGAGCAAATAACAGAAGAAAGAAAACCACAAAATAGATGAATTTACAAATGCCGAACAGCGAATATGTTGGTGTTCACTGTATACTAAAATAATGACGACCTCGTCTCAATTTACTCACAAATTTACTCACTCGGCGTGAAATATAGTTGAAGACAAAGCTAATATTCTGTTGTCTGAAAGGCAACAAGTGCATACCCAGATTAATTGGACATATGCCATCTCGCGGAGGATCATTTCATTGTCCTGCCTGTATACATCGCTGGCATACATAGAAACAAAAAGATACATTATTTGTAGTAAATAAATCATTAGTTGGAACCACAATAATAACCATTATTTATCTATTTCGATCACATTCACTTCTACTGGCGTACCTAATTTAGCGGCTTGGTGAGCAGCAAATGACAGCTTCACGAGAGCTTTGAGAGAGACATACAAGCTGCTACTTCAAACTCCCGCTCCACCTTGTGCTCATTTTCTTTTTCAAATTTTTTTTTTTTTTTAATCGCCACTGTTACACATTATAGTCATCCTTAGCTGACACTGGCTATATTCACAGGACCATAAAACTTTTGGAAGGATGAATCTCCATTAGCTTTGGGTGATGCCATCGCTATTCTAGCTGCATGACAGTTTTATATAAAAAAAAAAAATTCTAAGTTATTATTTCTGCTCACATATTCATCTCAATAAATTAGGATATCATATTAAAATCTATTTGAGTAGTTCAATTACAAAAAATTAAACAATAATTGAACACATGGGAAAATACTTTTCAGAGGGCCAATTCCTACCTAATTTATGTAGCAAATAGAATTGTTATTGTAATTTATTTTGTAATATTCAGATTTCCTGAGATGGCAAATCACTGCAAAACTACAAAAAATAAAATCACGAAATATTTTACTCTGTGTGTAATGAATCAATATTATATATGAGTTTCATTTTTTTAATTGAACTTCTGTAATTAAGTTTTCCACTATTTTCTAATTTATTGAGATGCAGCTGTATATACAGTAGCCACTAAAACCAAATTTCCACAAAGCGGTACTGAAAAGTGGGCCGGGTGAGACATTGTGGAACGGAATTTCTGGGACCCTTTATAATTAAAACGGAATCAAATGCAAACGGTACTGAACCACTTTCTAGACTGTTTCACACCCCACCAAAATGGCTGCATCGGAAATGTAACAGAAGAGCCAGCACAAAAAATGTCTTTATTCTTGTAAAGATTACTACTTAATTTCTTGAAGAAAAATAACTTTATTATAATCCGCCTCTCCCCCGAAGATAGCTGGGATAGCCTCCAGGCTCCCTAGTGAGGATAAGCGGTACAGTAAATGGATGGATGGATGATAAAATGACAACTTTTGACAAGTGGTAGTCATGTGTAATTAGCGTTAGGATTATTAGGTCGTCCTTGGAAAAATTCTGCCCTGTAAAGGGGGTCCCTGAACCCAAAACGTTTGAGAACCCCTGCCTTACAGACAGGACAGTGAGCCCCCGAGCCTGAAAATTGGTCCCCCCATTCTGTTTGTGTTATGAAAAAGTACAGAAATGTCAGTAAAATTTACAAATACTGTCAGTCACGTAAATATAGCCACTATGCATTTCTTCTTCTTCTTCTATCTCCTTTGCAGCTGCAAAGTCTTGAAAATGAAAACTGAGATCTCAGATGGTTTCAGAAAGTTCTCTCTCTCGACCAAAATGGAACACAGCCACATTTTGGTCCAATTCAAATTACTGTAGTTGTGTCCCGCCATTGACACAGTTGATCCTTATCCATTTTGTGAGTGAATCAACTCACTACAAAAAATAATAGTTTGCCCCAGGAACCTAAACAGCCATTCTGCATCCTCCTCCACACAACATTGCACGCACGTCCACTGGTTGACTTGAAGACGCAGATGGACCAAAGCCGTAAAAAGAAGCCATTGTGCACAAACGCACACACACACACACGCACACACGTTTGTTACTTCCGCTTCACACGCACAGATGGCGTTCCCGTCCACACTCTTGCAGGCTCCCTGTTCTTACATCTTAATAAATGTGCCTTTTGATTTGAGTAATCAATACCTTATGATTTACCTGAGTAACTCTGTATTCAGTACCATTTCTCTTATTTCATTTCTTCCTATGTGCATATTTCCAAAAGTATTTATTATTACTATGATTTTCAAAGTAATTAATGAGACATGACCTCTGTTAATATTTATTTATTCAGATTCTTTTGGGGTTTTTTTCTCCTATGAGGCAGGTTTTTTTTTTTTTTTTTTTTTTTATCTTTCGTGCTGTCTTCTGACTTTGTGCTAATGTGCTGCTTTGAGGTGTTACATATCGTGGGTTTGTATCATTATTAAACCCTCACTCTATATTTTAAATGCTCCTCTCTTGCTTGAAGTTCATTTCTTCAGCAGTGTGAAACCATGACTGCTTTTTAAAGAGAATCAATATGTTAATGAGTTACTTAACAGAGTACATATGCTGCCTTTTGTGCTTGAGGATCTCCGTTGATGTGAGCGTCAAGTCTTGGTCACAAATGTCACAGTGGTAGACTCGGCAGAGACTGGAGGAGGACGAGTTTGGCTTGACGACATCCGGCCCTAAAAAAAAAAAAAAAAACATTCACCAATTGTTATTTAATTGAATAGAAAAATCTTAGTATCTTGTGGGCACCTTATACAAGCGTGTGCGCACCGGATTCTAACACATACACGTTAAATACTATTGCATGTGCATTGGATTCCAATGCATGTGCACTAGATACTAACACACCAGATACTATTGGACGCGCACCAGATACTAACGTACCGGATAATGAAGCATGTGCTCCAGATACTTATGCACTTCATACTAAAACATGCACACCAGATACTATCGCACTAGATACTGATACTTGCACAACAGTTACGAACACATCAAATACAAATGCACCAGATACTCATGTGTGTGCTTCAGATACTAGTACATCAGATACTAACACAACAGATACTAATGTGGCGCACCAGATACGAACACACCAGACACTAAAAGGTGCGCACCAGATACTAAAGCGTGCTCACTAGATACTACTGCACTACATACTAAAATGTGCACACCAGATACTAACGCAACAGACACTAACACATGCGCATTAGATTCTCATGCACCAGATACCAATGCGTGTGAACCAGATTACCATTGAGTGCTCACCAGATACAACCAGCTACTAACGTGTGCCACCAGATACTAACAGGTACGCGCACATTGTCTGGTGCGCACAGGTTAGTTTTGCGTTTAAACAAGGAACGTGCTTAACAGAGGCCGCCCACCTTCATCCTGCTCCGACTGTTCTCCTGCTGGCCTGCAGGTCGTCTCATGCTGCATTCGCTCCAGAGGTGTCAGGGGCATGTAGAGGTCACAGTTGGGACAGCTCCAGAATGTACGCAGGCAATCGCTGTACAGGTCCCTGGAATCCTGACCAATAGTGGAAATAGTATTTGATCTGTATTTGCTCTCATTATTGTTTACACTGGAACCTCTAACCTCCAATTGTATTTTTGAAACAATTTTCCTTATAGGAAATTAAAGAAGTAGGAATAACCTGCTCCAGGGTCGTATGTCTGTCTAGGCTATGTTCTCAGTATCATTTTTAACTGTCATAAAACTGTAAAATATAGGTTAACGTCTGTTAATTAACATGCGACAACAGCAAAGCACTTCTTACAGTATGTCTAAATGAATGAATGAAAAATTAATCAGGCAGATTTTTTGTTTCACCTCTGACGCCACAATTTGGCACGTTCTCCGTGTGAAAGAATCTACACAATACGTTACTTACGGTCAGACAGTTGTAGGTGAAGAAGTTGGTGACGCGCAGGCCTCCCTTGACAGGGTCCGGCTTGGCCTCAGCGCCTGGAAACAGCTGCGTGAAACCGGCACTGACGCCGAGGGAAAGTTCCAACTCGGGCTGAGGTCCGACGTATAGGTTCTGAGTGTGGAGTGCAGAGAGGCGCTGCAGACTGTAATTGATCTGAAGATGAGAACAGGGAAAGAGTTGTTTCCTGAAAGACAAGAAATGGAGTCCCAGGACAGAGTCCTGCTGCGGATTGTGAAAAAACGTAGGTAACTGACGCCCCCCAAAATGTTTCATGTCAGAGTCAAGCCAAGAGAAATGTGAAAACCCACCACCCACCCTAATACTATGGGTACCAGGTCCCCGACTGGTAACCATTATCCCTGTACCGTGATTGTGTGTGTTGGGGTGTATTGCATTAAAACGGGAGAGACTGGTGGGGGTGAGGCGAGATGGTCACATGGGAATTCAGACCCGCAACCGTCACCCCCACCCAGGCCAACCAGCACCCCAGAGGATGTGCGAATGTATGTAGTGCATTAAAAATCCGCAGGAGAAAGGCATTGCGGGCCAGAGAGCAGGCCGGAGTGCCGGGATACCTGGCAGTGTCCTCCCCAGCCCCAGTCCTCCAGGGGACCCTGAATGAGATATGAGTGTTCCCAATGTGCGGAGTATGTACAGAGTGAGTACAAAAAAATGTGCAGTATGTGTGAAGTAAGAGGCTAGACTCTTGCGGGTCTGGCCCGGACTGACCGACAGACCACAGAGAAAAGGGGGGAAGCCCCTCCCCACCCTACCTTAATTGGTATACTTTTGAAAGGAGGTTTTTGTTTTGTGGGAGTAGTTCTACAATTTTCTACACAAAAACGGGTAGTTCTAAAGTATTCACGTGTGCTGAGAATCTTTTTAGGATTGTTGTTCTAACTTTATAGCATTCGAGGAAGTTACCACCTCTAATTTGAAATTCTTAGAATAAGCTTTCACGTTGACATGAATGCATTATTTTTGAATAAGTGATATAGGCAGTCAATTCCGCTTTTTTGCCATGTGCTGCATTAAAGGGGTATTTTGTTAATCTCAAAATTAAGATTGTGTCAGATTGGGGGGGAATCATATTGTGCTGACTGAGATTGCGTGGTTTCAAGACTTTTGGCTGCAATAATCGGATTCTTAAAACAATTGTGCCGTTTGAGACTTGTGCTGATAAATGGGAGGTCTGAAAGTTTGGTGCTATTGCAGTCTATCTGTTCTAGTTTCAGCCAAGATTGTTGTGCAACATTTGTATGTAGCCATTTAATGAGGTACTGTATTTGGCTAGCTAAGTAATAGTGTTTGAAGTTGGGAGCGTCAAGTCCCCCTTCTGTTTTACCTTTCTGAAGGGCAGCCAGGCTGATTCTATTTTTCTTATTTTTAGAGTAATTTTTTTTAAATGGCAGTGTCTAACATTTGGAACAATTTTAATGTGGTTTGAATGGGATAATTGAAAGTAAATAGTTAATTTGTGGGAGTGTTTTCATTTTTACTGTAGCTATACGCCCTAAAAGTGAGATAGGTGGGCTGTGATTTAAATCATTTAAATATTTGATGAGATATTAATGCCTAAATATTTGATATTCCAAGTCGTAATAGGAAAGTATGAATTTTGGTCTTGATCTTTAAAAACTGTTTATTTTAATTGGTTCTTTAGGTAAAATTTTCATTTAAGCTTCATGTGCAATACATCAGGGGTCTAGACTAACTTTCTGCACTAGTTGCACCGTGGGTCCACCAGCACAAAAGTTAGGTGCACTCAAATTTTTGACTGCAATGCAGTTTTACAGGTTCAGTCAAATAATAATACTTCAAATAATCATAGTTATAATAGGTGCCTATCTTTTTAGGCAGTATTGACTGGTAAATGATTAACTAACAATCTGGTTAACAAAAAGTTATTTATTTGAAGCACACTTCTACAAGACTTGTAACTTACTGAAAAGTGTTGGTGCTTAAAGTGCTCCGTGTCAGAGCACTAGATAGGACTTTCGGACGAATCAGGCCTTCAGTTAACATTCTTCATGAAGAAGTTGTCAATCATTCTTTTCATCTTATCATCTATGACCATTTCCACTCTAAATCTGATGGGCCTACTTGTCCACTCACCTAGGCCTGTCACAATAACTTTGAATTTTTTAGGGCGATATATTTTCCCAGAAACTATCACGATAAATGATAGTATCATTGATGTTTTTTAAATGCAACTTATATATATTAGAGCATAATTCAAGTAGGTACACACTTTTAAGAGCAATTCACTTTTAATTCTAAGGAATATTGAACATTGGCATTGCTGTATGACTCCCCACTGCAATGACCAATAACGTGCATGCACACACGCCTGCAGGCTGCACAGTGCCCAGTCAGAGAGAATGGGAGAACAAAATTAGCTACCGATCAGGAGACCGCTTTCGTTTATACTACCAGTTGGAATTTACTTGAAAATTAACTATAAAACAAAGAGAATGACACGTTGAGTGTTTCATACAACCTCCGCCTCCATCAAGCATACGATGGAAAACACCACAGCCACACGGGCTAACAACAAACATAAATCCCAAAATAAAACACAATAATTCCAACCGGGTGTTTAAAACAATGCGAAGCTGTGGACAAGAAATCACCTGAGAAGTCACGGAGATATGTCTGCAGAAGACTGATGTGGAGGATTCACTCGAAAGGAGATCGATCAGCACACATAATGCCAAATTTGGTCTTTCACAATGGCACTATGTCAGACTACTGCCTTAAAATCTTGCCATATCGTGGTCAGCCGCTGGCAACATTACACGACATTTATTACGATACCTCTATATCCCATCGTTTACAATTACTGGGCTTTAACTTGTCAAATCAAGGCGGGACCAGAAAACGTGTCACCGGTCAACGTGATCGGATACACCCGTTACCATGGCGACAATAACAACAATGGATCGCGCCAATGTATCGTGTTGGGATAAAAAAATGAAAAAAAAGAGGAAAAACGTGTACTGGAGTGGGCTGTCCATTAAAGAAGAACTTGAGGTATGTTCACATACCTTTCATACTGCTCGCAAGCAGGCAACATAGTTATGTAGCCTAAAAAAGCTACTGCTAGTACTAACGTTTGTACGTTAACATGCCGACGTTCTGCCCAATCATGCTGTAAAGCTTTGGTAAACATTGGTTTATGCGTATGAATAAATGTTGACAACGGCGACCAAGTATGTTGACAACTGTTATACTGTTTATTGTGTGTGTTTTTTTAAACATTTAAAAAAATGGTGGTGTTTTTAGGGGGACTGGAACAGATTAATTGTATTTCCATTCATTTTACAAGTTTACAAGTGTTTTGAGATAAGTGCAGGGTCACTGAATTAATTAAACTCATATCTCAAGCCACCACTGTATTAATAATTTAAACCGTAAGTAATACAACAAACTGTGAATGCAAAACACCTCACTATAATTTCAAATAAATTTTACAATATTACCCATAAAAATAAATAGCTTAAAGATGATTGGATTTCAGCAGAGTGAAAACAATGTGGTGAAGACTCTCCAGAACTTCGCCTAACAACCCAGGCTAAACTAAGCTCCTCCCTGATATACAAAGATCATCAACACTGTCACAGCAATACTACTTTCTTATTATCAAGGGTTTGGCGACATCTTGTGGAATTTTAGGGTCTTATAAAAAAAAATTACAAAAATACGCCCGAAAGCCACATATAGGTGAATCTTTCAGCAAATAACAGAGGACAGGAGCTATAAAAAAAAAAAAAAAAAAAAAAAAAAACGAATAGGGGGATTACTGTACCTCTGTATAAAGCAGGAAGCGAACAAGGCGCTCACTGAGCTTCTGCATGGACTTTCGGGACACCTCTGCAGTGGGACTCTGCCCCAGCTGGGCTTGCAGGAGGCGCTCCCATTCAGCCCGGAGATTGAGTGCTGTGGACAGTGCCCTGAGGGCCTCCTCAGGCATCTTCACCTGGAGCTCCAACCAGCCATCCACGACCAGACGGGAGCAATCGGCGTTGCTGTCCAGTGAGTTGGCCACCAGCAGCAGAGCCTGTTGACAGAATTTTGACAATTATCAAGTTACTTGCAAAATGTAATCTAGTCCCTCTCTCTCTCTTTCTCTCTCTATTTATATATACATACACACATATGTATATACATATATATACACAGACCCTTTCCAAAAAATTTTAAAATCATGGAAAAGTATTTATTTCCATAATTCCATTCAAAAGGTTAAACTTTCCTAGATTATAGATTCAGAGCCCACAATTTAAACGTCAAGTATTTATTTGTTTATTTTTACATAATTTGGGCATCCATCCATCCATCCATTTTCTGAGCCGCCTATACTCACTAGGGTCGCGGGCGTGCTGGAGCCTATCCCAGCTGTCATCGGGCAGGAGGCGGGGTACACCCTGAACTGGTTGCCAGCCAATCACAGGGCACATACAAACAGACATCCATTCACACTCACAGTCACACCTACGGGCAATTTAGAGTCTCCAATTTATGCATGTTTTTGGGATGTGGGAGGAAACCGGAGTGCCCGGAGAAAACCCACGCAGGCACGGGGATAACATGCAAACTCCACACAGTTGGGGCCGGGGATTGAACCCGGGTCCTCAGAACTGTGAGGCTGACGCTCTAACCAGTCGGCCACCGTGCCGCATAATTTGGGCATCCAGCTCATAAAACCCACGAAATCAGGAATTAAAAAAATTAGAATACTGTGAAGAAATCATCATTTACTTCTCAGTATTTGTAGACACAAACAAAGAAATTAGGGTCAAATTAAATCAATCAAAATATGATATTTTCAAAACAATATGTTAATGTTCAATACTGGGATGGGAAGCCCTTTGCTTTAATTAATCACTGCCTCGATGCGCCATGGCATTGCCTGGGAGTTATAGAAGCCCAGATTTCTTTGATGCCAGTTCTTCTTTGTTTTGGGGTCTGATGCCCCTCATTTTCCTCTTGATAATACCCCACAGATTCTTAATGGGGTTTAGATCCTGCGAGTTGGCTGGCCAATCAAGCACTGTGATGGCATGGGCATCAAACCAGGTTTTGGTGCTTCTGGCGGTATGGGCGGGGGCCAGGTCCTGCTGGAAGATGAAATCTGCATCTCCATACAGATCCTCAGCAGAAGGAATCATGAAGTCCTCTAAAACATTTTGGTAGACTGTTGCGGTGACCTTGGATTTAAGAAATCAGTTTACCAACACCTGCACTGGAGATTGCACCCCAAATCATGACTGACTGACTGGATATTTCACACTGGACCTCAAGCAATTTGGGTTCTGTTCTTCACCCGTCTTCCTCCAAACCCTTGGACCTTGATTCCTGAATGAAAGGCACACTTTACTTTCATCGGAAAAGAGGTCCATGAACCTGCCCAACAGTCCAGTCCTTTTTCTCCTTGGCCCAGTTGAGATGCTTCCTACGTTGGCTCAGGCTCAGAAGTGGCTTGACCCGAGGAACCTGACAGTTGTAGCCCATCTCCCGGATGCGTCTGAATGTGGTGTTTTTTTAAGCTGTGACTCCCGCCTCGTTCCACTCTTTCTGGATCTCTGCTAGATTCTTGAATATTCTCTGTTTGATAATCCGCTGAAGCCCACGGTCATTTCTCTTGCTGGTGAATCTTCTCCTGCCATATTTTGTCCTTCCACTAGACTTTCCATTGATATGCTTGGACACAGCACTCTGTGAACAGCCAGCCTCCTTAGCTATGAAATTGTGTGGCTTACCCATCATCAATGATGATCTTCTGGCCAGTTGTCAAGTCTGCAGTCTTCCCCATATTGAACCCAACTGATACAACTGAACCAAACTGAAGCAATTTAATGACACCTGGGGAAACATATGCAGGTGCTTTGAGTTTAGTGGATGATTAGTGTGTGACACTCAGTTTAAAACATTTATGGCCTGCAAAGTTTGGGCTGAATTCTTCATAGCATTAAAAAAATTTTAATTCCTGATTTTGTGGGTTTTATGAGCTGGAAGGCCAAATTATGCAAAAATAAACAAATAAATACATGAATTGAATTTATTCAAGTTGAACTGAAAAACTTGAATTTTTACTTTTAATTGAATATTTATGTTAAGAAGAAACAGTACTTTTACTCCACTACAATGACCTACATGCTGCTCCCTACATTCATTTATCCTGCCCTCAACCCGACACAACACATTTGGGTTGATTTTGAGTGGACAGTGAGCCAGGCCTTCTTGTCCAACATCAGTGTGTGTCCTCGCAAATATGCTCCTGGAAAGATGGTCAAAAAAATCCCATAAAATCCTTGGACCCTGCTTTACATTACCGGTACGCCGTTACAACAAGAAAGCGATAATTAGTATAATACTAACAACAACAGTTGAATCCTTCTTCATTATTGTTGGGCAGGTAGTTTATGGTGAGAGTGAGTACTAACCTGCAGTGCAGGAACACGCACACAGTTGGACAAATACGGCCTGTTGGTCTCCAGCAAGGTGACGAAGGCCAGCAGCTGATGTTTGCTGCTGTCTCGTCCTTTTTGTCAGGGACAAAGAAAAAGAGAATCTAAAGTTTTTGACATCAATCATCATTCTTTTTTTTTTACAAAAACGGAACCATAGAACAGGAAATGGAACTGACCGGGGCACGGTGTAGTTTTATGAAGCATGTAAAATTCTTTGCACGCTTGTATGATGGCTAGGAATGTAAAAATGTTACCTAAAACACATCCTCTATGGCTAATAAAAGCTGAGGAGGTGGGGACCATTTACACCTATGAGGTTGTTTGGGAGGCTTACCCGTATCTCGGGCATCATCCCGCACATGTAACACCTCGGGGTCGCTGGCAAACACGCTCGTGGGATGGATCACGATCCCCTGCTTATTTTTCGTATGGAACACCTGAGGGTAAAGGTCAAACAAAAATATTAAGGGCAACTCATAAAAAATACAGGGGTGCGATGGCAGGTCTCAACCTGCTCGGTATCCTTGCGGGTGCCGTTGTGCTCATCGGGCAGAGACAGCTGAGGGTAGAGACCCCGGCAGAGAAGAAGCTTGAGGAGAGCTTGCTGCCGGGACGACAAATCCTGGCTGATGTTGACGGCGCCTTGCAACTCTGACACGTTGTGGCGCAGCTTAAACTTCACTTCCTGTTGGAGGAACCAGCAAATGACGTTTGTACTGTACACCCAAATCTCTTGTTATTTTGTACCTCAAACAAACTTGAATCAACCAAAAGTGGGGGATGTGTCTTGAGTCACATGAATTGACTCGAGTCAGATTTAATTCGCCGATTTTAGGACTTGTGGTTTGCTTGGCTAAAACGTGAACCTGACTGACTATGCCATAAAGCCTAATGCAGAGGCCACTTTATCAAGCAAGTATCACTGATGGGTGAGAGGAAGGAAGGGTCGAAGGAGTGTGAATGTGTATATGTGTGATTGACTGGCAACCAGTGCAGGTAGTACTGCACCAGAACCTCGGCTCTAGCCTTGTTCTCCCTGTGCTCGCGGGGGTTTAATCCGGCTACTAAAACACAAATGCTAGGTTCAATTAAGACACTAAATTGTCGGAATGAATGATGTGAATGTTTGTTTGTTTTTATGTGCCCTGCCATTTACTGGCGACCAGTCCAGGGTGTATAATCTTGCCTTTAACCCAGTCATCTGGTATAGGTTACAGCTCACCTGTGACACTAATGAGGACAAACGCTATAGAAAACAGATGAATGAGTCAGTGAGTGCCTTGGCGGAGGTCTGTGACCTGAATGTCCACATTGGCTCCGTCCTTGTCCTTCTTCTTCCTGCTCCTCCCTCGTCCCAGTTCCTCTGCGTCGGATCCGGAGGAGAACTCCCCTTCCTGGCCCTCTTCCATCCTGAGGACTTTGCGTTTGGTGCCCTCCTGCTGCTCGTGATCTCTCTTCATCTGATGAAGCTTCCTCCTCTCCGTCAGACGTTCGCGCCGCTGCTGCCGGTCGCCACGGTTGTCGTCGTCGGCGTCTGCCTCCAGCAGGCCGTGGCTCCGCAGCAGCTCCTGTTCACCAGAAGGAGGCTGTGAATTAATCGATGTGTGACTGCGTAGGTACAGTGACAAAATATTTGCCCACCCTCCCTGATTTCAATTTTTTTTGTATCTATCACACTTAAATGTTTCAGATCATAAAACCAACTTTCATAAGACAAAAAGTCAATACAAAATGCAGTTATAAAGAACCACCTATTAGGTTCAGGCCGCAATTATTTTTTCACATTGGGCCAGATAGGTGTGTATTACTTTTCACAGAATAAATAATATTGTCATGTAGAAACTGCATTTTGTATTTACTTGGGTTTTCCCACTAAAATTGGTTTGATGATGCAAAATATTTAGGTGTAATAAATACACAAAAAAATAAATAAATCAGAAATCAGGAAGGGGGTAAATAATTTTTCATGGCACTGTCGTAGTTCATGACGACACTTACCATATTTCCACGACCATAAGGCGCACTTAAAAGTCTTACATGTTCTCCAAAATGGACGGGCGACTTATAATGCGGCGTGCCTGATGTGTGCACAGAGTTCCAAAATGAGTGCCGACATGCTGCTTATATAGAGGAAAAGCGGACGTGACTGAGGACAGCATGCAGACGTTAAAGGGGTAAGGGTGCACGTGAAAGAGGACGCTAAAGCCACGCCGCCAGTAGGTATATAGTGCCGGTACGTGCATTGTGCAAAACAACATCGCTTTAGCTAAGGACCCCCGAAAATGGCACCTACGAAGAGACACGCTTATGGATTGTGGATGCCTGGGCTAAGGTATCTGCTTTGACTGTTGTGCGAGCTTTCGCGAAAGCCGGCATCATTGCTGAACAGCCCCCCAGCAATGAGACTGACTCCGACAGTGACGAGAGGGAACCCGGCATGTTTGATGGAGAACTTGCCCAGCTGTTCATTTCGGATGCAGAAGATGAGGACTTTGATGGATTTGTGGATGAGGATTGATAAAATAATAACATGAGTACATTGTTAAATACTTCAATAAAGTACAACCGAACTCACTGTTTACATTGTTAAATACTTCAATAAAGTACAACCGAACTCAGTTTTGGTCCCGCTGCCTTTTTAAGAACATACGCTAGCATGCATGCTACTGTATGTTTTAAGCTAGTGTATGTTTTACCATGCCTGCGCCCAATAATACTGTACACCTTATGTATGCGCTAAATACAGAAATAGACCCCGTAACTGAGACTGCGCCTTTTAATACGGTGCGCCTTATGGTCGTGAAAATACAGTACCTTGAATTGTCTGCGCAGGTTGACCATCTCGTAGAGTCGCTGCTCCTCTAGGCCTCGCCGACGACACCACTTCCTGGAACCGCCACCTCTCTCGCCCTTCACCTATAGACATCCACAACAAAAGATGGAACAACCAGACAACTTTATTAGGCCCACAGATCACCCACTTCATTAGGTACATCCATCCATCTATCTATCTATTTACTGACTTCCACCCAGGCGTTGAAGGTGTTAAGTAGCGTAAAGGGGTCTCCCTGGTTGCAATGCAGTGGCTGGCGGGCGGTGGCGCAGTCGGGGTTGTGCTGCGAGCTGCGCAGGAACGGCGACTGAACGCTGAGGGCGGCGGCTACCGTCAGCATGGGCTCCACCAGGTTGAATAAGGAGCCCAGCACCAGCATCTTACCTGGGGGAACACAACACACATACACAAAATGGTGTTTCAGACACGTGTGCCAAGGAAATTGATACACAATAAACCTTTGTGTATTTGCAGGTTGATATTCATAAATTCACCGACACTGCAACAACCAAAAATCTAGATGTAGATTAAATATTTCAAATTAAGCCAAAATATGTTTGGTCGTCTGCCAAGATATTTATTCTTACCAGGTAGATCATTTCACTTGCTACAAGCATTTTTCCAGTAAAAAAATCTAATATAATGTATTATAACTTACTGAGCTTTTATTACTAGTATTTATTACTGGTGGGTTCAGATTGGGCGGGGCGTCTTCTGAAGGACACTCATTGATTCTTAAACATCTGCAGCTGATCATCTTAAGATTCTGCCTGATCTACGAGTATGTGCCAGATGATTCCCATTTCTACGAGTGGTATATCGCATTGCTCCGGGATCCTGGTCACGTGTCCTTAAGTCAAGTTTATTTGTATAGCACTTAATCACAAGTCTCAAAGGGCTTCACAGGCCCACAGACCGAGATCTTTGTATGTCGGGGAGGGGCTAAATTTAGACCGGGTTGTGAGCGGAAGTTCTGTGGAGTCTTTGTCTGATGTTTTTGCTCTTGTGAAATTAAATCATTCATCTAAAAGGTTTTTAAGGATAATGTTGTAAGATGAATTTGAAATAAAGGGCTTAATGATGATATTTAGTAGTATATTTACAGTTTACAGTATTAATATAAGCAATCCCCGCCCGCCCCCCCCTCCCCAAAAAAGGAGAATGTTTCGCTATTAGCAGGAGTTTAGTGTATTCTATATTTGCAACGATTAATCGACAAATATTTAATTATCAAATTAATCGACAACTATTTTGCTAATCGATTATTGGTTAACACACATTGTTTGAATTTCAGCCTCTGAAAAGTAAATAGTCTCCACTTGTTGTAGTCCTCTCCATGAAAGCAGACTATCTTTTTGTTTAATCAAAATAAGACATTTGCAAATATCTGCTTTTACTTTGGAAACCAATAAGACATATTTTTTCCTCTTTTCTGACATGTATACCAGTAAAGGAATCATAATGAATTTGTTTGTGCATCTTCTGTCAATTTTAAATAATGTCCTGTTTTTCAATTCAGGGTTGGAATTATTATTATTTTTAAAAAATCTGATTCCTCGATTAATTGAAAAATCAACAGAATAATCTATTATTGAAATAATTGTTAGTTGCAGCCCTAGTGTATTCCTTAAACATGAAGTGTTGCTACCAATTACGACGTCAACAGGGAGCTGGGACAGCACATCTCCGATGGTGGTCAGCTCGCATTGGTAGTCCAGTGCCCCCTGCTCCTTGAGATAGGTAATGGCGGTCTGAATGCTGGCGGCCGGCGGAGGATCGATGAAGACAAACTTAAGTGGATCGCCGAGTCCCATGCTCTTCATCTGCAGGGGAAACAAACATCAACAGCCTGACTGAGAATAAACAGGAAGTATAGTGAAGCCTCGCCTATTAGCGGTTCGCTATTCACCATTTAGCATGCGATTTTTCGGGAGGAAGTTTATCTTCAGCATTATTCAATAAACATAAGAAATAAATTATTCTATAGTATGCCCAACACAACATTGGATATAGCCAACAAATAATTCTTCTCTGTAGGCCAGTGATGATGAATCCATATGAAGAACAAATCTTTATGTTTACTATTGAATTGTAAAAAACAAAAGCTTTCCGTCACAGCTGAACATTGACTTATTCATTTAACTTCATGCCTTGTAAAAATGTAATAGCGTAGAAAGATTCTCTTGTCAGTAGCAGTAGCACCGTTGTCAGTGTCAGCCAAGTATACAGATATAGAAGTAGAGTGACACTTTTCATCATCAAGATGTGCGTATGAAAACAATTCAAATCGTAAACTATGTTAAATGTTAATTAAAGTTCTTATTAATTATTATTATTATTATTAATTACTTATTAATTAAAGTAAGTTGTTGAGATGATTGACTTTTTATTTGATAATCCTCAAGAAGGATCTTATGGACTTTATAAAGAATTTTCTCAAATTCAAAATTTTTTGTTGACATTAATATCTAAATCTTTGGTAGTAAAAATTAGTAGGCTAACTTTAGACTGTCAGATAATTGTAACAGATTTCACTCGGTATGACAACCTCCATCCATCCATCCATTTTCTACCGCTTATCCGAGGTCAGGCAGTAGCAGGGACGCCCAGACTTCCCTCCCCAGCCACTTCATCCAGCTCTTCCGGGGGGATCCCGAGGCGTGTCCTGGGTCGTGTCCTGGGTCTCCTCCCGGTGGGACGTGCCCGGAACACCTCACCGGGGAGGCGTCCGGGAGGCATCCGAATCAGATGCCCCAGCCACCTCATCTGGCTCCTCTCGATGTGGAGGAGCAGCGGCTTTACTCTGAGATCCTCCCGGATGACCGAGCTTCTCACCCTATCTCAAAGGGAGAGCCCGGACAGCCTGCGGAGGAAACTCATTTCGGACGCTTGTATCCGGGATCATGTTCTTTCGGTCACGACCCACAGCTCGTGACCATAGGTGAGGGTAGGAACGTAAATCGACCGGTAAAATGAGAGCTTCGCCTTTCGGCTTAGCTCCTTCTTTATGACAACGGACCGATACAAAGTCCGCATCACTGCAGACGCTGCACCGATCCGCCTGTCAATCTCCTGTTCCATTCTTCCCTCACTTGTGAACAAGACCCAAAGATACTTTAACTCCTCCACTTGGGGCAGGATCTCATCCCCGACCTGGAGAGGGCACGCCACCCTTTTCCGACTGAGGACCGTGGTCTCAGATTTGGAGGTGCTGATTCTCATCCTAGCCGCTTCACACTCGGTTGAGAACCGCTCCAGTGAGAGTTGGAGATCACGGTGCAGCCAACAGAACCACATCATCTGCAAAAAGCAGAGATGCAATACTGAGGCCACCAAACCGGACCCCCTCTACGTCTCGGCTGCGCCTTGAAATTCTGTTCATAAAAGTTATGAACAGAATTGGTGACAAAGAGCACCCTTGGTGGAGTCCAACCCTCACCGGGAACGAGTCCTAGTTACTGCCCGATATGCGGACCAAACTCGGACTCCGGTCGTACAGGGACCGAACAACCCGTATCAGGGAGTTCAGTACCCCATACACCCGAAGCACCCCCCACAGGACTCGCCGAGGGACACGGTCGAACGCCTTCTCCAAGTCCACGAAACACATGTAAACTGGTTGGGCGATCTCCCATGCACCCTCAGAGATCCTGCCGAGGGTGTAGAGCTGGTCCACTGTGCAACGGCCACCTTACGGCCACAGCTCCAGTCGGCCGCCTCAGCAATGGAGGCGCGGAACATGGTCCACTCGGACTCGGTGTTCCCCGCCGTGAGCAAAGTTCTGTCGGAGGTAGGAGTTGAAACTGACAGGGGATTCTGCAAGACGTTCCCAGCAGACCCTCACAATACGTTTGGGCCTGGCATGTCGGACCGGCATCTTCCCCCACCATCGGAGCCAACTCACCACCAGGTGGTGATCAGTTGACAGCTCCTCGCCTCTCTTAACCAGAGTGTCCAAGACATGTGGCCGCAAGTCCAATGACACGACCACAAAGTCGATCATCGAATTGCGACCTAGGGTGTCCTGGTGCCAAGTGCACGTGTGGACGGACACCTTATGCTTGAACATGGTGGTCGTTATGGACAATCCGTGACGAGCACAGAAGTCCAATAACAGAAAACCGCTCGGGTTCTGACCGGGGGGGGCGTTCCTAATCACGCCCTTCCAGGTCTCACTGTCATTGCCCACGTGAGCATTGAAGTCCCCCAGCAGAACGATGGCGTCCCCAGCGGGAGCGCTCTCCAGCACCCCCTACAAGGACTCGAAAAAGGGTGGGTACTCTGAACTGCTGTTTGGTGCATAGGTACAAACAACAGTCAGGACCCATCCTCCCACCCGAAGGCGGAGGGAGGCTACCCTCTTGTCCACCGGGGTGAACCCCAACGTACAGGTGCCGAGCCGGGGGGCAATAAGTATACCCATACCTGCTCGGCGCCTCTCACCGTGGGCAACTCCAGAGTGAAAGAGAGTCCAACCCCTCTCAAGAGGACTGGTACCAGAGCCCAAGCTGTGTGTGGAGGCGAGTCCGACTATATCTAGTATGAACTTCTTGACCTCAGACACCAGCTCAGGCTCCTTCCCTGCCAGAGAGGTGACATTTCACGTCCCTATTGCCAGCTTCTGTAGCCGGGGATCGGATCGCCAAGGTCTCCGCCTTTGGCCACCGCCCATCTCGTACTGCACCCGACCCCTATGACCCCTCCCAGAGGTGGTGAGCCCATAGAAAGGGCATGACAACCTTAGTGGGATTAAAGGCTCGTGCATTGATGAAGAAGGCAGCTAGCTAGCTGCGAGAACTAATGTGACATGTAGGACGCATAGACCATCGAGACTTCAAACACATGGCGCCGTAATAAATATACATGCTTCAATTCGGCACCAAGCGGCATCGGGTCTTGTCTTCCCCGATACGCCGCTCCCCGCAGCCGGGAAGGGCCGTGAGCTGGACTGCTTCTAGCCCACAGCAGCTGGAT
The DNA here is from genome assembly GCF_024500385.1 of Phyllopteryx taeniolatus. Classification (NCBI taxonomy): domain Eukaryota; kingdom Metazoa; phylum Chordata; class Actinopteri; order Syngnathiformes; family Syngnathidae; genus Phyllopteryx; species Phyllopteryx taeniolatus. The sequence goes on from NC_084509.1 coordinate 17,069,923, forward strand.
GGCGGATTCAAACATTTTACAAAGTGGGGAGGAAAAAAAACTAAACCATTAGCACTGTTCACACACGGCAGAATGAGCGCTCACTTTAACTTTTATCAGGAAGGGCTTTTGAGTTTTGACGCAGGCAATTTTGATTTGGCAGCGTGGCGAACGTGGGCAATATTCGCTTCGCCAGGTGGCGAACAGGCAGAGCGCAGCCTCTCTAGTGATCACCCACAATTCGCGGGCTATCGGGACCTATTACTTGTGTTTTTTTCCTAACCACCGTTTACTGTATGTTGCACACCTGCAGAACCAGGGAGTCCAGTGCCACCCGGTGGATTTCAGGGACAGGGTAGGAAGCGAAGGCGTCGTAGTCTGACTCGGCGTAGAGGCGGTAACACACGCCGGGACCCGTGCGACCAGCACGGCCCTTCCTCTGCTCCGAGCTGGCTCTGCTAATCCAGAACTCCTGAAGACGCTGCATCTTGGCCTTTGGGTCAAAACTCATCTCCTTCACCTTGCCTGTGCAAATAAATGTAAAAATATATGAAAAAATATTTTTTATTAAGTTATATTTTATAAAAGATCCCATGTCACACCTATTTTCATAATCTTTGATGTCCTTTTATTGGGTTTGCACGATAATTTGGGTTGGAAACGCCCAGGATGGCCTTTTTCAAGCTATTCTAGTTGGTTCAAAACACCTGGCAGATGAGACGGCTGGATTTCTCAATATTTGATACGTAAATAAGCTTTGCTTTGACTGGATCACTGTTCTCCTAAATCTGAATATGGAGTATGACCGCATTATAAAGACCCTTTACCAAAAATGTGAAAAATCATGAAATTTTTTATTTATTTCCATAATTCCATTTAAAAATTAAACTTTCATAGGTTATATATTCAGGGCCCACAATTTAAACAAGTTAAAGTATGTATTTGTTGATTTTTACATCATTTGGTGTTCCAGCTCATAAAACCCACAAAATCAGGAATTCAAAAAGTTACTATGAATTATGAATATGAATACTGTGAAGAAATCAGCCCAAATTTTGCCGGCCATAAATGTTTTAAACTGAGTGTCACACACTAATCATCTACTAAACTCAAAGCATCTGCTCAGGTTTCCCCAGGTGTCATTAAATTGCGTCAGTTTGGTTCAATTGTCTTAGTTGGGTGCAACATGGGGAAGACGGCAGACTTGACAACTGGCCAGAAGACCATCATTGATGATGGATAAGACACAAAAGTTCATAGCTAAGGAGGCTGGCTGTTCACAGAGTGCATATCAAGCATGTCAATGGAAAGTCTAGTAGAAGGACAAAATGTGGCAGGAGAAGATGCACCAGCAAGAGAGATGACCGTGGGCTTCAGCGGATTATCAAACAGAGAACATTCAAGAATCTAGCAGAGATCCAGAAAGAGTAGAATGAGGCGGGAGTCACAGCTTCAAAAAACACCACATTCAGACGCATCCGGGAGATGGGCTACAACTGTCAGGTTCCTCGGGTCAAGCCACTTCTGAGACTGAGCCGACGTAGGAAGCACCTCAACTGGGCGAAGGAGGAGAAGAAGGACTGGACTGTTGGCCAGTGGTCCGAGGTCCACTTTTCCAATGAAACTAAAGTGTGCCTTTCATTTGGGAATCAAGGTCCAAGGGTTTGGAGGAAGACTGGTGAAGAACAAAACACAAGGTCCTTGAGGTCCAGTGTGAAATATCCAGTCAGTCAGTCTTGATTTGGGGTGCAATGTCCAGTGCAGGTGTTGGTAAACTCTGCTTTCTTAAATCCAAAGTCACCGCAGCAGTCTACCAGAATGTTTTAGAGGACTTTATGATTCCTTCTGCTGAGGATCTGTGTGGAAATGGAGATTTCATTTTCCAGCAGGACTTGGCCCCTGCCCATACCGCCAGAAGCACCAAAAATCTGGTTTGATGCCCATGCCATCACAGTGCTTGACTGGCCAGCCTACTCGCCGGATCTAAACCCCATTGAGAATCTATGGGGTATTATCAAGAGGAAAATGAGGGTCATCAGACCCCAAAACAAAGAAGAACTGACAACAAGCATCAAGGAAGTCTGGGCTTCCATAACCAATGCCACAGGCTGATTACCTCAATGCCACGGCGCATCGAGGCAGTGATTAAAGCAAAGGGATTCCCAACCAAGTATTAAAGATTTACATATCCTTTTGAAAGTACCGTATTTTGATTGATTTAATATGACCCTAATTTCGCTCTCTTTTTTTTTTTTGGTTTACAAAAACTGAGAAGTAAATGGTGATTTCTTCACAGTATTTACATTTTTGAATTCCTGATTTCGTGGGTTTTATGAGCTGAAAGCCCAAATTATGTAAAAATAAACAAATAAATACTTGAAATTGTTTAAATTGTGGGCCCTGAATCTATAATCTATGAAAGTTTAACTTTTTGAATGGAATTAAGGAAATAAATAAACTTTTCCATGATATTCTATTTTTTTTTGGAAAGGGTCTTTAGTGTACACACTGTATTCGCTTCATTGGTGCCACATGTACTGGAGACGAGGAGGTGCTTACCCTGGGAAATAGTAACACCATTTCTTACTTAATAATCCATAATTTGATCTGCTTTTTTTTCACTTTTTCTTAATTTGATTGGCAGTATGGCGGCACGGTAGTCGACTGGTTAGAGCGTCAGCCTCACAGTTCTGAGGACCGGGGTTCAATCCTCGGCCCCGCCTGTGTGGAGTTTGCATGTTCTCCCCGTGCCTGCGTGGGTTTTCTCCGGGCACTCCGGTTACCTCCCACAGCCCAAAAACATGCATGGTAGGTTAATTGACGACTCTAAATTGCCCGTAGGTGTGAATGTGAGTGCGAATGGTTGTTTGTTTGTATGTGCCCTGCGATTGGCTGGCAACCAGTTCAGGGTGTACCCCGCCTCCTGCCCGATGATAGTTGGGATAGGTTCCAGCATGCCCGCGACCCTAGTGAGGAGAAGCGGCTCAGAAAATGGATTGGCAGTATATTGCCTGTTAGGGTATTAATGATCCTCTGTACCTGTGTGCTAAATGTTTAATATTTAAGTGCAATTTTTGTGAACAGAACTGGAGTCTTGTTTTACTTATATGTTTTTATTTATATAAAATATTTTATTTATTGTTCTACATTTCAATACCAATGCTCAATATTCTTGAGAATTAAAAGTTAATTGCTCTTAAATAGGATGTATAGTATTGGAATAATTATGTGGCATTAAAAAAACAACACCAATGATAGTATTGTCTATTGTGATAGTTTCTGTGGAAACACACTATATTGCCAAAAGTATTCGCCCACCTGCCTTGACTCGCAATTGAATTAAAGTGACATGTCATTCTTAATGCATATGGTTTAATATGACATCGGTCCACCCCTCTGCATTTATAACAGTCTAAACTCTTGTGGGAAGGTTTTCCACAAGATTTGGGAGTGTGTTTATGTGAATTTATGACTATTTTTCCAGAAACGCATTTGTGAGAATACACAGTGATGTTGGATGAGAAGGCCTGGCTCTCAGTCTCCGCTCTAATTCATCCAAAGGTGTTCTATAGGGTTGAGGTCAGGATTGTGCAGGCCAGTCAAGTTCATCCACATCAAACTCTCTCATCCATGTCTTTATGAACCTTAATTTTTGCACTAATGTACAGTCATGTTGGAACAGGATGGGGCCACCTCCAAACTATTCCTACAAAGTTGGAAATGTCCAAAATATTAGTCCCTCAACTCCAGTGAAAGGAACTCTGAATGCTTGAGCATACCAAGAGATTTTGGACAGTCAAACAGTTTGGGGATTACCCTTTCCTGTTCCAACATGTCTGTGCACCAATGTACAAAGCAAGGTCCATAAAGACATGAATGAGAGAATTTGGATGAACTCGACTGGCCTGCCCAGAGTCCTGCCCTCAACCTGATAGAACACCTTTGGGTTGATTTTGAGTGGACAGTGAGCCAGGCCTTCTTGTCCAACATCAGTGTGTGACCTCACAAATATGCTCCTGAAAGAATGGGCAAAAATTCCCCTAAACTCACTACTAAACCTTATTGAAAGCCTTCCCACAAGAGTAGAAGCTGTTACAGCTGCAAAGGGTAAACCAACATCATATTAAACCATATGGAATTAGAATAGGATATCACTTAAAATCATATGTGAAGCAAGGCAGGTGAGCAAATACTTTTGGCAATATAGTGTACATCCACAGAAACAATCAGAATAGACAATCCTATCATTAGTTTTGTTTTTTAATGTTACTATGACAGGCCTAGGTGAGTGGCCTAGACCAGTGGTCCCTCAACCCCAACCAGTTGTCGACTATCGGCCACTGGCTAGGGTGGGGCGTGGTGGCAACTGAGTCGGAAGCTAATTGTCCGGCGGGGCCAGGAGGGGGTAGATTCGGGGATTCACAATATGTTGTTTGAGTATCGTCATCGCAAAGTATGTGTACGCAACAGTCACATCGCACGGTTTGCTGCGATGTTGGTGTTCTGGAATTTACAGTGAATCAACTGTAAAAAAAATAAAAAAATAAATACAAATAAAAAAAATAAAAACAGCTGAGGGAACTGTTTGGACATGCTAATAGAATGTACTTATGCTGCATTTCCTATTTGGCTCTTCAGAATGAAACAAGGTAGGCATGTGGCAGCTGAATATAAATAATTAATATATATATATATATATATATATATATATATATATATAATTATTATGTATGAATAATTTATATAACAACAGAATCAAAATGTTATTCATTACTGTATTAAATACTATTTTAAAATATTAACATAGTTGTGTTATATTATTAAAATTTTCAATAATACAATATAGTTTTAATTAAAATATTTATTTGATTATTTTAGGTTTATAATTTTTAAATTACCACATAACAAAATTACTGACAGGTCCCATAGGAAATAATGTTAAAAGTATATTTTTCCAGAAAATTGTTTTTGAGGGGAGTAATTTGGCCTGAGTAATGTACATAAAATATCAATTATGTATCTAAAAAAATAAATATACAGTAATTATGGTGAATTGTTATATTTATATACATGTTTAGTAGATTTTACTAGATTAATTCATGATATTATTTATTATTGTATTTATTATTATTTTATTTAATTAAAGTTGTTATTGGTTTTAAAAAAAACAACGTGACATGAAACGTGGTTTTTATTTTCTTCTTGCCAGTAAAGTAAAAAAAAAAAACATTTTTACTTGAGTACTTCAGTACATTTTTTACTTTTACTTAGATACAAGAGTTGAATCAGTATTTTTACCTTTACACAAATACCTGTACTTCTACTAAGTATAGAGTGTGACTACTTTGCCACTTCTGCCTACCTGAGTCGACAACAAAACGCACGCCATCTATGGTGACTGAGGTCTCTGCGATGTTGGTGGAGATGATGCACTTCCTCACACCAGGGGGCGCTATGTCAAACACCTACATCAAAAACGAGAATAAATGTAACAAATACAGTGGTACCTTTTTCTCTGAGCTTAATTCATTCCACGACCGCACTCGTAAATCAAATCACTTGTATGTCAAATTATCTCATTGAAATTAATGGAAACGTTGTGAATCAGTTCCAGCGCCCCTCCAAAACACCAACAACAAATTGAAATAAAAATAGCACGCTACAGTATTGTAACGTGTAAAAGCATACATTAATATAAAATATTAATAATAACATAATTGAATAGAATGTAAAGAATTAAACAGTTCTTATATCAGGATTTCATACTTTAATTCGATGGACACTTTGCTGCTCCTTCTGCTGTGTATGCCTTGGCCACCAGTGGGAAGCATAATACATACATAATATCCATCCATTTTCTGAGCCGCTTCTCCTCACTAGGGTCGCGGGCGTGCTCGAGCCTATCCCAGCTATCATCGGGCAGGAGGCAGGGTACACCCTGAACTGGTTGCCAGCCAATCGCAGCGCACAAACAAACAAACAACCATTCGCACTCACAGTCACACCTACGGGCAATTTAGAGTCTTCAATTAATGCATGTTTTTGGGATGTGGGAGGAAACCGGAGTGCCCGGAGAAAACCCACACAGGCACGGGGAGAACATGCAAACTCCACACAGGCGGGGCCGGGGATTGATCCCGGGTCCTCAGAACTGTGAGGCTGACGCTCTAACCAGTCTGCACCGTGCCGCCCATACATAATACATACATAAAAAAGGCTGTCTAAAATAAGCTGCAGTAATATTGTCTGTTTTTCGCAAATAAAGAATATAAAAAATCTTCTGCACATGTTGCTGCACCATTTGTGTTCAAATATTTGTTGCTTAAAGGCTTATAACTACAGCAACATTGATGTTAGCTTTATCAGCCCGTCTAGGGCGTCTTGGATCTTGTGTCAACGTTAAGGCTAGGAGACTTTCTAAAGGGAAAGTAATGCAGTTTGGTAAAATACACAACGTGTAATTTTCTTTGTTTTACATTTAGTTTAAGAGTCAACTTAAGCTGTGAACAGCAATAAGCAGCTTGAAGCAGGCACACTTGGTCTCTTTTGGACGAACTTAATGTAATAGGTAATTTGTCCATTATCTGGGCTCAAAATGGTGTTGGTACCTTGTCCTGCTGGGCCAGTGAGAGCGTACTGTGCAGCGGCAGTACGATCCAACGGCGCGTGTGCGTGGCGTACACCTGACACGCCTCTTGGATGGCGCTGATCTCGGCCACGCCACTCAGGAAGACCAGCAGGTCGCCACGCTCCTCCGGTGGGTAGCGCTGGTCGATGCCCTGCAGGATGCGCAGGTACGGCCGGGGCTCCAGTTTCTCCATGCGGGACGGTGCTTGCTCTTCTGGGGGAATAGGCTGATAGATCACCTGAATGGAAAATGACCGATGTATAATTCAACACTTATTGTTGCACAATCATGGTGACGGCTAATTTACCCAGGGTTCACGTTTCCGGTTTGCCACCTTGCCATTGGTTAATTGAAACAGAATGTGGCAAATCGAATATTGTCCATGTTCCCCACACTGGCCAATCAAAATTGGCTGCGTCAAAACTCAAAAGCCCTTCCTGATAAAAGTTAAAATGAGCGCGCTCATTCAACTGTGTGTGAACAGTGTTAATGGTTTAGTCCCCCCCCCCCCGCTTCGGAAAATGCTTCAAATCCGCTGTCCAGCTGCTGCTGGCTAATACGGTGGCTGACAGGGGCAAATGCACTGCAAATGGCCATATGCTCCATAGCAGAAATAAGCAGAATTGCAGCATTTTTCTTTTGCAGCAGTTGTTTTTTGTGCTTGCAGCACCCTTATCTAGCAGCATTTCTCTTTTCCAGTTGTTTTTTTGCGATTGCAGCATTTTTCTTTTGTGGTTGTTTATTGTCATTGCAGCATTTTTTAATTGCAGCATTTGTCTTTTGCTGTTGTTTTACGTGCTTGTTTGTTTTGTGTCATTCCTGCATTTGCAGCATAGGGTCACTTGCAACTCATTTGCCCCTGTCAGCCACCTTACGCTAAGCAGTCAAGCTCACAGGCTTTCCCAGCGATGGGGAGCAGCGCATCGGGGAAGACAAGACCTGATGCCGCTTGGCGCTGAACTGAAACATGCATATTTTATTACTGCAACGTATGTTTGAAGTGTCGATGGCCAACGTGTCCTGCAATTCACATCAGTTCTCACAGCGGGCTAGCTGCCTTCTTCATCAATGCGCGAGCCGCTAATCCCACTTTGGTTGTTATGCCGAGCTGCAGTGACGGTGGCTAGAACCTGGCTGGAGTCGGGCAATTTAGAGTCTTCAATTAACCTACCATGCATGTTTTTTGGATGTGGGAAGAAACCGGAGTACCCGGAGGAAACCCAACGCAGGTACGGGGAGAACATGCAAACTCCACAAAGGGGAGGCCGGATTTGAACCCAGGTCCTCAGAACTGTGAGGGAGATGTGCTCACCAGTCGTCCACTGTGCTGCCCAGAAAATATATCATCTTAAAAAATTTGTTATCGTCAAGGACGTACTGAGCTCAAAATTCAGGCCAAAAATTTGGATGGCAAGACGGATTTATTACTTTTTTTGTTCCTCCTGCCTTGCAACGAAGCCCTGAATTCTAACCAATGAGCAGTGACGATGATTTTAGGTCTCATCATTTTTGCTGTACACACTGTATGCATAATACCGTTGTACTGCAGCCATACACACAGCATCTTTCCCGGTCTGGTTATTGCTGCTTCCTGTTCAATTCTCTTACTTCTTCCCAATAAGACCACCACATCGTCCTCCTCCTCCTCGTTCTCCAAGACCAGGAGCACCTCCTCACTGCCACCATGGGGTCACCCAGTACCTCAATAACCCCTCTGCTAGTGACCCTCACCCCTGACGCTGCTGCTGCTAATAATAATAATCATCATCATAACAAGAGTTATGTTCTTAATACACAAAGGCAATCCATGTAAGAAAATTACTTAAATCACAAACACACACACCTGGGGGTACTGGGGGCGGAGACGACCCGCTTAGGGCTTGTCTGCTGCTTAAAAACAATTGTTGGTCGCACAGCACACTAGGGTTGGGCATTGGTTGATTTTGAAAGATTCCGGTTCCTTCTTTCAGTTCCGGTTCCAAACGATTCTGGATTCCGATTCTTTTAGGGGCTGGGTCAAAAATGTTTGCATGGTTTAAATAAAAGGTGTCCAAATTACTAACATCAATTTTCTTAGAAGCCCACAGCATAAACTAAAATGAACATTTGACTCAGGGTTTACTTGGCTTGTGTTTTAAGTATGTAGCCTTTAATTTTAAAGGGTTCGCAATGGAACTCAGCATTTTGGCATGAAAAATAACTTCACCAAACACCAGTAAAAATGAAAGTAAAACGAAAAAGAGTAACGAATGGAACCAAATGCTCTGTAAAACATTAATTCCTTTACCTACCCACCGATGAGACACAAGGTTAGTGTTTGTGATACTGTCAGACGTTTTTGTGAATTTTGTCCCAATTGTAATGGATGTAAAGTTGCTAGTTTGACCTTTGGTAAAGTTTTAGCTCAATGTTAAGCCTGTAATGCGATTGTTTCTACTTTCTTTCCAGTATGGTAAAGTAATTTATATTTTGTTTTTGTGTCTGTCAGCAGCTCTTACCTTGGTTTGAAGACTAAAATAAAAGCTAAAAACCATCAGTGCAAGAGTGCAACCCACCGTTTAATTTGTTAGCTGCCTCAATGTTGGTATAGGTGTGTTTTATTGTTTCACGCACCCAATTTTACTGAACTGAAGTTCCACCCGGTATAGGCTGAGGCTCTGAGCGGGAGGGATCGCGTCAGCCTTCTACACATCGTGAAAACCTACTTAATCCAAGTGTTGCACTGAGGTGACTGGTCATTTATTTTAACATAGTTAAGACACACTTTTGTTCGCCGCTGCCATTGGGCACAAGTACGTCTTCGTGCGCGTTCTTCTTCGTTGGTTTTTGCTGTATCTTTGTTAGTTTTTGCTACTTCTTCTTCGGGGTCGGCGGGCTGTAGTCATCGTAACTGGGAACTGAATTTGTTTAATTCAGTCCTAATTGATGGCCTACAAAAAGGTTTCATTGCCAAGGTGTGAGTCAAGACACATCTCATGATGGGTATGACCATAGAGCTGTCTCGAGACCATCGCAAACTAATTGTTGCAAAACATAACGATGGCATTGGTTACAGGTGCAGATCTAAGCTTCTGAACATTCCAGTGAGCATGGTTGGGGCCATAATACGTAAGTGGAAAGCCAATCATACCACCATAAATTTGCCTCGATCAGGTGCTCCTCGCAAGATTTCTGACAGAGGAGTGCAAAGAAGAATCAGAAGAGTCAAAGAGCCAACAACCACCTGTGGAGAGTTTCAAAAAGACCTGGAATTAGCAGGTACTGTTGTCACAAGGAAAACAGTGAGTAATGCACTCAGCTGCCATGGCCTGTAATGGATGCACGCTCATCACGAAAGACAAAAAAAAAGCATGTCAAAGCTTGTTTAAAGTTTGCTGAACAACATTTTGACAAGCCAAGTGAATACTGGGAGACTATAGTCTGGTTGGATGAGAGCAAAATGAAACTGTTTGGATGCTATAATGCCCACCACGTTTGGAGGAGAAATGGCACTGCACATCACCATACTAACAGGGACGTTCCGAGGTGGGAACATGATGGTGTGGGGCTGCTTTTCAGAAATTGGTAATGGTAAACTTTATATTATTGAAGGAAGGATGAATGGGCAAATGTACTGCGAGATTCTTGACAAAAGTCTGCTTCCATCTATGAGGATGATGAAAATTAAACGAGGGTGGACATTTCAGCAGGATAATGATCCAAAACATACTGCAAAGGAAACTCTCAACTGGTTTCAAAGAAAAAACAATAAAGCTGCTAGAATGGCTTGAAAATCTATGGAAGAACTGAAACTCAAGGTCCATAAAAGAAGACCACAGAACCTTCAAGATTTGAAGACTCCTTGTGTGGAGGAATGGGCCAAAATCACAACAGAGCAATACATGTGACTAGTTTCTCCATACAAGGGGCATCTTGAAGCTGTCATTGCAAACAAAGGCTTTTGTACAAAGTATTAAATAAATACCAGTTGGCGTGTTAGGGGTTAATTGTAGTTACGTTTCATTGGTGTAAGGATTATGGACGGGTCCTTGGAAAATGAGTCCCCTGTAAGAGGTCCCTGGGCTTAAAAGGTTTGACAACCCGGCATAAGACATTACTTTTCCATTGTTTTTCTTTTAAATTAGGATGGCCAAATTCTGAATCCTGGAAGACTGAAACAGATTAATTCTGTTTCTATTATTTCTGCTGAGGGGATAAAAGTAATAAAGTTCTGTGTGATCACCTGTATGGGGAAGAGTCTCCCAGGCACCTGCAGCACGGGAGCGCCACCAAAGTAGTCAGAGAAGAGCTTGATGTTGATGGTGGCCGACATGAGAATGAGCCGCAAGTCGGCTGGTCGATCGGCCACCAGCGAGCGCAGCACGCCCAACAGGAAGTCACCGTGCAGGTGGCGCTCGTGCACCTCGTCCACGATCAGCACCTGGTACTGCTCCAGTGTTTTGTCCTGCTGGATCTGCCTCAGCAGCAGACCCTCTGTCAGGAAGATCAGCTTGGTGGCGGTGGTGCGCGTTGTCTCAAAGCGGATCTGGTAGCCCACCTGTGGGAACGCGGCTACGTTTGTGACCACACTCGAAATTAAAAAAAAAAAATTTAAAACATTAATATCTCAAATCATCTTTCTTCATTAAAATGAATGGAAATGCCAGGACTCTGTTCCAGCCGCGCCCTTTCAAAAATTGTAATGTGTTTTTAATAAGAAATATAGCACTCTATAACAATTCACTTTGTAAAAACAGAGTAATGACTTTTGAACTTTTTGACGCAACTGGGGTTTAGTTTCATTGACGATGTGGTGGCGGTTAGGAATTATGTAGTGAGGCTCGAGGTGCTTTACTGTCTCTGTGTGTGCTGTCATTATTGGGAACGCCGTGCGTACTGTGCACCTCTTGACCTCTGAGGGGCAGTGTGGTGCACGCAATGAGATAAACACTTGCAGTAACAAGGAAAGTAGAAGTCACGATCGAATATTGTTAATATAACTTGTTTTTCAAAGAGTTTGAAGAATATATGCCAGAGACTATTGGTATATTGCCTGTTTGTATGTATTTATACAGCATTTGTGTACAAATATTAATAATAATAATAATAAGTGCTGCGAGTTCAATACCAATTTTTGTTAGCTTGTCAATGGTGTTTTTAATTCATTGTGTGTTAGCTTTGAGCTAGCAATTTTTGTGATCAAAAACGAAGAAAGAAACGATGTCTGTGATGGATTTGAACATTCAATTCAGTGGACTTCAACTGAAGTGTCAATACATAAATTTAACCCATCAACATTCACTCTTACTCCTTGCTACTATGTTAGCACCTTAGCAACCTGTTGTGATCAAGTGGGCTCAGCATGCGCTGCTGGATAAACGTGCTGGAGCAGAGCATGGAATAAACTGCTTGTATAAGAGTGGTAAAATCGGAGATTTTAGATCCACTCTGATTCTATACTCGTTTTTTTGCTGACATTGGACAGATTTCCGATCTCAAAGATAGGATCAGGACACCCTTAGTCTTCTTCTTTTCCTTTTGGCTTGTCCCGTTAGGGGTTGCCACAGCGTGTCATCATTTTCCATGTAAGCCTATCTCCTGCATCCTCCTCTCGAACACCAACTGCCCTCATGTCTTTCCTCACTACATCCATCAACTTTCTCTTTGGTCTTCCTCTAGCTCTCTTGCCTGGCAGCTCCATCCTCACCGTCCCTCTACCAATATACTGACTCAACACTGTCTAATAAACTTTGCCCTTCATCCTGGAACTTTTCTGTCACACAACACATCTGACACCTTCCCGCCACCTGTTCCAACCTGCTTGGACCTGTTTCTTCACTTCCTGACCACACTCATCATTGCTCTGGACTGTTGACCCCAAGTATTTAAAGTCATCCAAGTAATGCATCTGTGGTAGTCTTTCTAGGCATGAAACCATACTGTTGCTCGCAAATACATCTGTCCTGAGTCTAGCGTCCACTACTCTTTCCCATAACATCATTGTGTGGCTCATCAACTTCATTCCTCTCTCGTTCCCAAAGCTCTGCACTTCACCCTTGTTCTTAAAAATGGGCACCAACACACTTTTCCTCCATTCCTCAGGCATCTTCTCACCCGCTCGAATTCTGTTGAACAAGCTAGTAAAAAACTCCATAGCCACCACTCCTAGATGCTTTCATACCTCCAGAGGAATGTCATCAGGACAAACTGCCTTTCCATTTTTCATCCTCTTTAATGCCTTTCTAACTTCCCCCTTACTAATCATTGCCAATTCCTGGTCCACCACATTTGCCTCTCCTACTCTTTCTTCTCTCTCATTTACCTGATTCATAAACACCTCAAATTATTCTTTCCATCTATCCAGCACACTAATGGCGCCAGTCAACACATTTCCATCTCTATCCTTAATTACCTTAACCTGCTGCACATCCTTCCCATCTCTATCCCTCTGTCTGACCGACCTGTAGAGATCTTTTTCGTCTTGTTTTGTGTCCAACCTGGCATACATGTCATCATATGCCTCTTATTTGACCATTGTCACCTCTACCTTTGCCCTACGTCGCATCTCAATGTATCCTTTTCTCCTCTCCTCGGTCCTCTCAGTGTCCCACTTCTTCTTAGCTAACCATTTTTTCTTCTCATCTACACTATAGTAAAATAATTTAAACCCTGCCCCTAAACTTCTAGCCTTATTGCGTTTCCACCTCCTCTCCTGGACACACAATATGTCAACCTTTCTCCTAATCATCATGTCACACAACTCCCGGGATTTTCCTGTCATAGTCCCAAAATTCAAAGTCCCCACATTCAGTTCTAGGCTCTGTGCTGGCTAAGAACCCGCTTCCCACCTCTCCTTCATCTTCAACCCACAGTTGCTGAATTTCCACCGGTGCCCTCCAGGTTAATGGCGCCGGTGGCTGACGTTGTTAACCCATTCCACGGCCGATCTGGTATGGAATTCTTTGGATGAACGCTCATATTTTTTTGGCAAAGTTTTAAGATGGATGCCCTTCCTGACGCAACCCTCTGCATTTATCCGGGCTTGGGACCGGCCTACAGTTTTGCACTGGCTTGTGCCCCCATAGGGCTGCATTTGGACACCCCTAGTAATGACAAATTTAAATAGAATGTAAATTAAAAAGTTTTGCCAATTTTTCGATTCAATTCAATGGACATTGTGCTGCTCCATCTGGTGTAAGCACCTTGGCCACCTTGGGGCAGTGTGGAGATGGTCACATTACTCCTTAGTAAACTGCAGTAATATTAGTTGGTCTTTGAAGAGGATAAGGCGCCATGGTGGATGACTGGTTCGAACATTTGCCTCACAGTTCTGAGGACCCAGGTTCAAATCCGGCCTCGCCTGTGTAGAGTTTGAATGTTCTCCCGTGCCTGCATGGATTTTCTCCGGGTACTCCGGTTTCCTCCCACACCCCAAAGACATGCATGGTAGGTTAATTGAAGACTCGAAATTGCCTGTAGGTGTAATTGTGAGTGCGAATGATTGTTTGTTTATATGTGCTCTGCGATTGGCTGGCGACCAGTTCAGGATGTACCCTGCCTCTTGCCCAGAGTGAGCTTGGAGAGGCTCCAGCACGCCCACGACCCTAGTGAGGATAAGCGGTACGGAAAATTAATGAGTGGAGAGGATAAAGAACATATGCCTGTGACTATTGTTATAGTGTCTATTTACATATTGCTTTACCATTTGTGTCCAAATATACGCTTCCCAAAGGGTGATAACACCGCCACGCTGATGTTATACGTTAGCCCGTCTATACTGTTTAGGATCCTTTATTAGCATTGTCTTAGCACTTGTTTGCAGAAGCTGAAGTTGTGTGGTTGTTTTAAATATACATGTAACTCTCTTTTCTATTTTTAGTTTGACTGTAAACTTAAACTGTGGGTAGGAATACTAAAATAAAACTAGAAATGAAGCATTGTTCAGTATCTGCCAAACTGCTGCTTGTTGTGAAGTGAGTTGAGTTCACTGCCACCACACGTCATTCATCTCTAACATTTTGGGGGGAAAAAAACAGAAAAAGAAACAGCCAAACTACAGGCTTGTATCTCGAAAAAAAATGGTAAGTCGGGTCATTCATATCTCAAGGCACAAATTTCTGAATTTCCACCACGTATATTTTTGAATGAACTTTAACTGCTGAAATGTTAATTTTGCTGGTGTTCCGTTTCACTTGCAAGCAATTTACCTCACGTACCATCTTTTTGACTGACTGAATGGCGTGACTTGGTCAAATGAGGTGTAAGGGTTTGTTTCCTCGTGGTGCCATCGGCGTTTGTGCAACCCGAAAGTACGTGATGGCAAGGTAAAAAAAATACACTTGGATTATTTCACTTTAAACCTGAACAGTGTGGGAGTAAAAAACACAAACCTTTGAGCCGTACTGGTTCAGACTCTCAAAGCTGACCCTCTTGGCCAGGGAAATGCAGGCGATCCGTCGGGGCTGGGTGCATGCTATGTGGGAGAACCCGGCCGAGACAAGATACTGGGGCACCTGAGTGGACTTGCCACAGCCGGTGTCTCCCGCTACCACGACCACCGGGTGGCGCCTGACCAGGTCCACGATGCGGTCTCGGTATTGGAAGATGGGCAGGTTCTTCTGCTCCCGCTGCAGCTTGGCCAGCTTGCCAAAGCTCTGCCGCTGGCTGAAGTCCAGGTAGTGCAGCAAGGACAGACGAAAGTCCGAGATCACATGAGCGTTCGGACCCGAAGAGTTGCGCCTGCTGTGGTTGGGGTGGGATTGTCCGAGACGCTCCTCGATGTCTCTGGTTACCAGAGACACGTTGATGCGGTATCGGGCATCATACTCTTTAGGAAGGTCCAAAGACCCGGTTTGAACCACGTCTCTGTCCTCATCAAGGCTGGGACCGGATCCACACATATCCTTCTTTAGCTTGAACCTCTGGAAGCGGTCGAAAAAGGCCCAGAAGTCTTTGTGTTCCTGGCTGCCGGCTTGGATGTAGTCGTTGTGACGGAAGAAGATCTCGTCCAGTTGGGCCCGGCAGTGAGGATTGTCCCAATCCCACAACCGACTGTGGGACCTCCCGTCTACATTCATGGTCCCTTCCTTCTCAGTACTTTTGTAAATATGTATTTATGTCTTAAATGTATATTATGTTAGGTTATTTCGGCTTTAGCAATTCAGAGACTCGAACAACTACCGGAGCCAAATTACATGTGTTTTAACATACTTGGCTGATAAATATGATCAAATTACATGCGTGTTTTAACATATTCATTCTGATTTAAACGTACCGACTGACATGAAATAAAGTCGCTAAGTTTCAACACCAACATGAACATGATAAACTACACGTAATAAAAAGTTTCCCTAGATTTTAAACACGTTATACGAATGCAAACACGTACGGTAGGTCAATTTAACATCTAATTTAAATATTTCTTAACAGCAACTGTGAAACCATTATGCACTTACAGCGGATAAGGTCGAACTTGTTTTGAATTTGGGCGGAAGAAAATCACAGTCGGACCAACTTCCGTTGGCACCTTCCCAAAGATAGTCCGGTAGAGAACAGCGTTGTAAAATTGTTCCGTCTTAATTTACGACATGGAGAATCATCAGTCAAGTTCCTTTATTTTTTGCATAAAATGTAAATTAATCGGTAAAACTAAACATTAATTTGGCAATATAAGTAGGCCTACAGGGGGTCTCGATTTATGACGGGCCCAACGATTTTTTTTTTATTTTCCTAAAGGATGGAGCTCTCTCTCTCTCTCTGGAAAGGAATACAAAAAAATAGGACTTATATTAGAAATATTTTATTTTGAAACCTGCTATAAAAAAACATCAACACATCCACCTAAGTAAAACGGTCGTATTTGTTTTTATTACTGTGTTGAGCTAAACGAAACCAAAATACAAACAAAACCTATGCAATGTTGATCTCTCTCTCTCCCTCTCTCTCTCTCTCTCTCTGGAAAGGAATACAAACAAATATGACTTATATAAGAAATATTTTATTTCGAAACCTGCTATAAAAAACATCAACACATCCACCCAAGTAAAACGGTCGTATTTGTTTTTATTACTGTGTTGAGCTAAACAAAACCAAAATACAAACAAAACCGATGCAATGTTGATATTGCTCGCAAAATAATACAGTACAGTATTTAAAAGCAAATGATGCATTTCGGGACCATTTAGGGACCTATGTTGGTTGAAGATTCCTGTGGTAAAATGTGTATAGGCTGTGCCCCCACAAATGTACTCTGACTGCTTTCTGAATGTTGAATTAATGTTTTCTTTTATGCCATTCAATTCACATCTTAAATCTGTTATTTACATTTATTAAAATCAGACTTGTATCTATGCCAATAAACACCTAAATCAAAACAAAATATATGAATAATGGCAGTCAAAGTAAGTTTTTCTTTTTTCTGGGACACCCTGTATGATATAGGAGGTAGGATGGACTGCTCTTACAGTTGTTGCTGTTTGTGAGGAAATATAACTACAAATTAGACAATTGGTTAAAAAGGATTCTGTGTGTGTTCAATCTCTTGAAAACCTGTTTGTGTGTGCGTGGGTGTGTGCGCTCTCAATCCAAACATGCTAAAACATTAAGAGAAAACACAGGAAATAAAACATATTTACAATTTATCAAGCTGACTATAATAAAATCACAGTGGACACGGACCAGTGCTGCACTTGCTCTTCGAGCGACACGTGGTGCTTCTTCTTCTGGGAAGTCGACAATCCACACTGCAGTAACTGTGTGTCTCAGTCCATATTTCTGTCCACGGCCCCCCTGTGCGGCCGTTTTGTTCTACACACCCGTCTTCTCTTTGATCCAGCCATGGAATTTGGTGACCGTTGTGTAGATGCCTGGCTTGTTCCGGCGGGCACAGCCGTCGCCCCAGCTGACCACGCCGCCCAGGAACATGCGGTTGCCGGATGGAATGGAGAGCGGCCCACCAGAGTCCCCCTGACGCAGACAAATGTAGTAAGTACATTTCATTGATATAGGACCTCTCACAAAGAAGGCTCACAAAGTACTTAACATTGTTTAAAAAAAAATTAATCATACATATACTGTATAAAATACAGAATCACAATTTGTCTGTTAATACAATAATAAAAACATCAAAACAAGTCATTACTGAAATACCTGGCAAAACAGTGTTTTTGAATGCTTTTTAATAAGTAGTAACAGACGTAACGTGGGTTAGCACTGTGCATGTGGATATGTGGCATAACTTGTGTTCGGAATGATTTTAATAAAAAACAGCTGGGAATTTATGGCCTCCCTGATCAGAACCCAAGCAGTGTTCTGTTACTGGACTTCTGTGCTTGTCACGAACTGTCCATAACCGTATCAGATCCCTGAATAAGGGCTTTTCGGTCCCTGTATGACCAGTGTCAGAGTTTGGTCCACATTACCGGCAGTAAGTCGGATTCATTTCCGGTGAGGGTTGGACTCAGTCAAGGCTGCCTTTTGTCATTGATTCTGGTCATTACCTTTAAGGACAGAATTTCTAGGCGCATCTGAGGTGTTGATGGGAGACGGTTTGGTGGCCTCAGCATTGCGTCTCTGCTTTTTGCAGATGATGTGGGTCTGATGGCTTCATCAAACCGTAATCTTCAACTCTCGCCGGAGCGGTTCGCAGCCAAGTGCGAAACGGCTGGGATGAAAATCAGCAGCTCCAAATCTGAGGCCATGGTACTCAGTCAGAAAAGGGTTAAGTGCCCTCTCCAGGTCGAGGAAGAGATTCTGCCCCAAGTGGAGGAGTTCAAGTATCTCCGGGTCTTGTTCAAGAGTAAGGGACGAATGGAACGGAAGATCGACAGGCGGATCGGTGCAGCGTCTACAGTGATGCGGACTCTGTATCGGTCTGTCGTGGTGAAGAAGAAGCTGAGCCGAAAGGCAAAGCTATCGATTTACCGGTCGATCTACGTTCCTACCTATTCCAATTTTCAGGATGGTTTTCTTGTTTTATTTTTCTCAAGCCCAGTTTTTGCCCTTTTTTCCACTATAATACTTTTGTCAGCTTGGATACCCTGTGGTACCATGCTGTGCCAAGCGTCTGGTTTAGACTGTTTGTCAATTGTCAGTATAAATATGATTATGTGTGTGGTGTGCTCTTTTGGTCATTTCAAGTAAGCCACATACTAAAAGAAAATTAAACACACACACAGTCATTTCTTCCTTGTAATGTGTGCGGTCTCGCTCCTTTAAAAAATGGTTAAGGTGGTAAAAATGGGTATATGCATACCCCACCTAATTTGGATATAATAAACAGCAAGTTACCTGACAAGCGTCGACTCCTCCACTCAGAACACCGGCACACATCATTCTGTTGGTCAGCTGACCGCCCATCAAATTGTCACACACCTTGTGGTTGATAGTGCGCACCTGAGCTTTTTGCAACACTGTCGCTGCGACTCCTGAAAGACACACAGAGGTAGACACGTTTGAGATTTCGCATGTATTCTTTTTACAGATAGAGAGATGTAGAACACGACCAGGAAGGGTAAAAACAAATGTGAAAAAAAAAAAAAAATTCAAGCCTCAAACGTCGAACAATCAGTTCAGGGACACCCTTAACCTTAAGTAAAATTCTATACAGAGCTCTAGACATGACATGGAGAATTATTTTATTTATTTATATATTTTTATTGCGGCCATATTATAGATACAACGTGCACATGAAATGCTAAGTTATATTTTTCAATGCATTAGATGAGAGTGAGTGATGCAATTCATGCGGGTATAGTTGTGCATACTTTGTGACGAATGCATTTTGTTAGTACCGGTGTATATACTCCAGGGGTGCGCTGTGGTGGTGGTGGGGGGTGGGTGTGGTGGTGGGGGGTGGGTGTGGTGGTGGGGGGTGGGTGTGGTGGGGCGGGGCGGGCGGGCGGTGGGCCGGTACCCGTGCCCCCCCCCCCCCCCGCTTAGGCACTGGTTGGGGCGCTTCGGTTGGCCTAGAGGACCTAGGTCCTGGGAAATGGGTGGCGTCCCACTGGCTGGGTCCCCTGCGGGATGGGCTCACTAGATTGGCCCCCCTCGGGGTGGGGGGGAAACACCCTTCCTCAATATCCTGGCTCAGAATCTCCGTACACATGCATGTGATATGATGTTCATTCACTAATAAGTTCGATAGACACGCTATAGGCTTAAATTGCTTGTGCTGGGACCACTAACAACAACACAGGTTATACTAACATACCAAATCACAGGTTCTTACAGGTGTTTAGACAGTATTAAAAGCATCTCACCGCACACTCATCAGTAGCACTGCCTTGCTCATTTCCCACATCATGTCCTGTCCTGCTCTTTTCTGTCCTCTCTCATCTTGTTCTATTGGTTAGTTATTGCATGTCCTCAACAGGTGCCCAAACCACCACCCACAAATAAGAGCACGATTTGACTGTTGTAACGTTACATGTGGTCAACTAGCTAGGCTGTTTTACTATTGTTCTGCTGTGGCTCGCACCCCTATTCCCCTTGTCCGTTCAGTCCCTCTGTCTGCCCCCTGAGACCCGTTTTCTGTCCGGCTGCATTGTTAATAGAACAGAATAATTAAAAAAATAAAAATAATAATAATAGAAAAAAAAAAACCAGCAAAACTGTTCCAGCACAAAAGGCATACAGATCCACCATTCTGCATGGCCTTGCAGATTAACAGGACAGGTTTAAAAAACAAACAAACAAAAAAATATGTTGCAGGAGTGACTAAAGTTGGTATAGTGGTGATTAGGCTATGTTCACACACTGCAATTTTATTACAGTTTAACAAAAATTATTGTCTTAAATCTAGTCGAATTATCTTGTCCATCTTGTTTGGAGTGTTAAATATTAGTTAACATATTACTGTGTATTACACTTATTTCAAGTAAATATCCCTTTTTTTTCTTATTGAGTACATTTATCTAAACGTTGTCATTTTACACTTCTATCAAGCAAAAAAAAAAAAAAAAGGGTTTCAGATAGTGTTTTGAATGATATATTTTTTCTGGCACATTCACATTTCCCCCTGAAAATAAGAAAAGTCACTCCCAATCTGACTTGAACAAAAAGAACAGTTCAGCTCAAACTTCCAAAAAGAATGGACATCTGATGTTTAAACATGTATTATGTAATTATTTCTGTTAACACAATCAAAATCAATCAATGTGTTCTTCCATCACAGTCTGGTTTGGGCTGTTACAAAAAAGGACAAACTCCGACCGCAACGGACAATCAAAACTGCTGAAAAGATTGTCGGTACCCCCTACCCACCCTTGAGGACTTGCACGCTGCCAGAACTAAGTCAAGAGCGTGCAAAATCCTCTCGGACCCTCCACATCCCGGTCACCGGCTCTTCCAACTCCTTCCCTCAGGTAGGCGCTACCGATCAATGCAAACTAGAATTCGCAGACATTCCAGCAGCTTCTTCCCTCTTGCAATCAACTTCTTAAACAGCTAACCTACAATTCCATTGCAGCATGCTGCCAATTTTTTGGGCTTGAGTTTGTTGTCACATTTCTGTCGGGCCAATTATACATTACTCGTGCACTCACTGTAGTAGTCTCGCCACGTTGCACTATTTGCATATACTGGCCACTCATGCCAGAGTAGCATCTGCCCCACTTGCACACTGATTGAGGATTATCTGCAACATTTGCACAATCAACATTGTCCCAGATGATCGCGCTAATAGTCACTTTAAACTGCATCCCCTCCTTGAAGTCTCGGCGCCCTTTGCACAATTGTCATTGCACCGGACTTTTGCTATATTAGTCATTCCAACTGCTCTAAGTGCTAGATGACTCTGCATCTTTTTGCACAATTGTCAAGAAAAAAATAATAAATTGTACCGGCATTACCAGATAACTAGCAACGCTTTATTGCTCAGTGACTGTTTTTTGTCAATGTCTTTATGTCTCAAAAGTGTTCTCTGTCAATTGACTGTCAGTTGTCGTACTAGAGGGGCTCCAACTACCGGAGACAAATTCCTTGTGTGTTTTTTGGACATACTTGGCAAATAAAGATGATTCTGATTCTGAACAGTCAGTAATACACCAAAAAAAACTGTACCCCTGTAAAAAGCAAACACTATTATTTAGGTGTGAGAATTGTAAATATGATGGTTAAATTGTACTATACTTATTATTTTGGTATACCATTAAAAAAAGCTAAACAACACACAATTGTACGGCTTCATAGGTTTTAAGTGTGGTTTGATTAAGGGGTTTCTGTTGGCACAATTGGGGAAACTCACCTCCCTCCCGAGTGGCGCCCCAGCCAGTGATCCAGACGGTGGTCCCGACGGTGAAGTCGTGCGTCGGGGCGGGGAGGCAGATGGGCTGGATGTAGTCGCTGTACGTGACGGGACTGTCCAGCTCCATCAGGGCGATGTCGTTGTCAAAGGTGTAGTCGTTGTAATTTGGGTGCGGAATGATCCTCTTCAAGTTCCTTTTTACTACTGTGCTGCCTATGTTGCGCTGCGTGTGGAGGCCCATATACGCCTCCCAAGTACCAGCCTCAGAAAACCTGTTGTGGTGAATATTTCCTTTTACTGTCAAGAGTGTAGATTGTAGATCTGCAATGGGCAAAGTACTGCCCACTCCTTGATGTGATCCGGCACACTGGGCATTTACATTATTAAGAGTCCTATAATATTTTGTTGCATTCATTTAGCTGTTTTTCTGAAAAAAAGGTTCATTTATCCTTTCTTAAAATGCATTTATTCCATTTAATTTGTTCATTAAAATGTACTTATTCATTTTGTATTTATGTCATTAAATCATTGGTTAAATATTAGTATAATACATTTACATGTATTTCTATAATTTTGATATTATAAATAAAAAGTATAAATAAAAAATAAACTGAAGCTGTATAAAAATAATGTATTAAATTAAAAGTAATTCTAAACCACACAATTTCAAAAGCACATCAAAACAGACTATTATTGTATTTATTTTAAAATTAAATTAGAAATAAAACAAATGTGGAAACAAACTAAACCTACTTACCTTTATTTTGATGTATTAAATAATGGGGTGATTAATTCTAATTAAATTATAAATAAAATTTAAAGATAAACTCTTACATAAAGTATATTAGTGAAATTGGTAAAAGTGTGAAACATAACGTTTTCATTTTATTAAATAATTGCTAATTATAATTAATTATAGATAATACAACAAAAAAAGAGCATCATTTATTTACTTTCATTTCATTGTTTACAAATATCAGCAAAATGATTGTTTTTAATTGAATCATTAATTATTAATGATAAATAATGCAATTAAAAAGTGAGCATTCATTATTTTATAGTTTCAAAAATCAAATGTGGCACAAAGTTCGCCCACCCCTGGGCCCTGTGGTAGAGCCAAGTTAGCAAATGTGAAGTCTACCTGTCCCTGCCGTTGTCCTGCACACAATGGGCGGCGGTGACAAGCCAGAGTGGGCCGATGAGGCTGGCACCACAAACGTGTCCGTAACGCTTGGCGTGCAGGCTGACTTGCCACGGGAACTCGCCCGCCTCCGCATCCTGACCGCCAACGATACGTGATGTCTTGAACTTGCTGCGCCCACAATCTGCGGAACCAACACAGCCTTGTCACACAAACACATGACAAACAAAACAGACACAAAAACACACAAAGACAAACAAAAACACACATAAACAAACAAACACGTACTACTGTACAACAAACAAACAAAAAACACAAACACATACCCCAACAACAACACACACACACACACACACAGAGGATGGGAATCGAAGGTAGTGTGAGAGTGGACGTACCGCAGTTGTCCTCATCCGAGCCATCCTCGCAGTCTTTGGTACCGTCACATTCAGGGTTGACTTTGCTGATACAGTCGTCGTTTTTGCATTTGAATGTGAGGTCAGTGCACAACACAGAACCAGCAGCTGTGGGCGTGCATGCACACACGCACGCACACACAAACACAGACACACACACACCAGGGAAGCAAACATTAAAATTAGACATTGATGGAGTTAAGCAGTGGCAAATGAGTTCTACAATTAAGGAGTTAATTACTAACTACTACCAAGTACTTACAGTACATTAGTTAAAAAGACTGGTAAAGCAGAAGTACTAATTCACCTCCTGTACTTAAAAATAAAAAGATACTGACTCATAAATGTACTTAAGTACAAAAGCACAAAGTAAAAATGGATTTTCATGTCAAAAATATAGAATTCCTCATTTTAATAATTTGGCAGAAAGAAATTTTTTTCACCCTCTTATTAAATTATTTCGTGCTTGTACTGAAAAAAATAAATAATAATACAACGTTTTTAAAACACGCACTAGCTAGTGTTGGCTGAACTTTTTTTTATCCCATAGTTTTGTTAACCTTGTGAACTGACTAACCCAAAAAAATGATAAAATAGCCTAATGACAGCAGAAACAAAATATCTTATTTATTTTGGAATAAACGAGGGATTATTGAATTTGTACTTCTTGACTTCCCACCACTGACTACTACTACTAACACCACAACTATTAGTACTACTACTATAAATTACTTTTAGCGGCTTCCATGGTTCAAAGTGCGTCCCCGCTGATGTGCACTGCTTACACTAATAACATGGCTGCAGAGAGAGGAGCTAGTTTACAGTCAGTGTCGCCAACCTAGCAATTTGGCCGTGATATTTTGCGTCGTTGAGTGGAATCATTTTCACATTGTTTTGCTTATAACAAGAAAGGAGCCCGGCGGAAGGCAAACACTGTCAATGGCGCAGACCATTGCCAAAAACATGGTGCCCAATAATAATAGTGATTATCAACATGTTGAAATCTTTTGACCCAGAGTAAGTGCTTCTCAGCTGCAGATTTTTGCCGAGGTTGCCTTGGCTCACCTTTACAACTCTGTGTGAGAAAAGAACATTATTGCTATTTGTGCAGGGGGTTGTCCTCGGGCCCCTGCGAATAGTAAACTTGCTATTTTGGTGTAGCTAAACAGTACGGAGCTAAGCACTGAAGGAGGAGTTAAGGAATGAGATGAGAGTTTAGCGTGCATCAGGATTCCGGAGAAGAGTTGAGGAGTTCACCTCGTTCACAGCCAAGCTCATCAGAACCATCGCCACAGTCGTCTATCCCATCACAACGACTCTTCTCCGAGACGCATTGGCCGTTCTTGCAGGTGAGTTGTCCAGTAGAACAAGTGCCTGGCGGGACAAGAAGCGCACAGTTTAGACCAGGGGATCTCTAACAGTTTGGGTCAAGGGACCACCTAAAGGGGAGATATTTTTCCAAGGACCCCCTAATAATCATAATGGCAATTAAACATAACTACTCAATTTTATTTATATAGCACCAAATTTCATGTTGTTAAGCCAATAGAATAATTGCCTAAGTAATTTTTTACTTACGGTCACAATAAAACACAATACAATAAAAAAAAAAACAATGTGCTTGCTAAAAATTGTAGATTTTTTTTCCATGTCTGTGCAGATTTACAGTCAGAAAAGTTGGCTCGAGGTAACTGGACTCTACTTGTGTTGAATTTGTTGTATTTCTTTCTTGTTTTCCCCCCCAAAAAAACAATACAAAATGACTATAAGATTATGCTATTAAGCAAATGACATATACCCCTAAATGCCACAGGAATGGAAAAGCTTCCTATTTTCAGGGGAAAAAATCCAATGTAACGATGATGAATTCATATTTTTTAGAAAAAAAAGGTCATTAGAATAAAGTCATATTTTGGGTCACAACTTGTGAGAATAGCTATATTTTTCAAAGAGAAAGTAGTCATATTTATAATTTAACATATTTATACATCATTATGTAAAAAATAAAACGACAAATTATTTGAGAATATTTTTTAAACAAAAATGTCCATTTAAATTTAATATTGTTTTTCAGTCAAAGTTAAATAAGAGAAGAGAGTCATCCAAAAAAATGAATTTAAAAATACATTATTCTCATAATATTATTAATCATCGTAATACCTTTTATCATGGAAAAGTTGCCTTAAAATAGGACTATATTCTCTGGAAAATAACAGATTTTATCCCTGTAATAATATGCATTTAATCAAACTTCCGCCATGGGATATATATATATATATAAAAGCAACTTTGTCAGTGATGTCAGATTTATTTAAGAAGTTACAATCATAGCTGATCTTTTAATTGGTCCATAGCTAAGGTAGGGAGTTTTAATTGCTGTATGCAGTCAGGTCGGCATTGCAAATGAGAATCTGTTCTCAGTTGCCTTACCTGGATAAATAAAGGTTAACATTGGTTTAGTATGTTTGTTTTCTCTGCACGCCGGTCCCCATTTTTAGCTATTTACTTTTAAAAAAATGCTACAACATAATAATGTATTGCAAATTATTTTGCAGACTCCCAAACTGGGGGCCGTAGACCCACGGGACCCGTCCGTGTTTAAGAAACCACTGCGTTAGAGTATTTTACTGAGACGCGTTAACACTGATGCATCGGGAATGAACGCTTCGTACCGCAGTTCTGCTCGTCTGTGCCGTCGCCGCAGTCATCTACGCTGTCACACTTCCAGAACATGGGCTTGCACAGCCCGTTCTTACAATTGATCTGACTGGAGCTGCACTCTGGAGTAGGAAACAAGCGGTTAGCTCAGCATGCTAGATGGGTAATGTGAACTGTCACCACTGTGAAAATGACATACTGCAGTTCAGCTCGTCGCTCATGTCGTTGCAGTCGTTCCAGCCGTCACACTTGAGCTCAGGCTTGATGCAGCGCTGGTTCTTGCACTGGAACTGCTTGGGGCAAGCTGCAGATACCGGTAACACCGTCGGGAAATAATCACAATTTGTCAGAACTAGGCAGAGGTGGGAGTAAGTCACTTATGAGCAAGTCATAAGTGTGTCTCAAGTCTTAACCTTCAAGTCTCAAGTTACTGTGGAAAAAATAAAGCCACCCAAGTTGAGAACTCACAAAATTTGGGTTAAATGAGTCATAAATCAAGTTCTATAATCTTACTCAGTCACAAAATATATTCACATTAGTCACTTTGCACTCAGCATCTGTACTTTTGTTGAATTCACTGTAATAACACATTCACAATGACAGCTTTTTTTTATGGTTCCAAAATTAGCCTCTGTATCGAAACAAGCAGATTTTCAAATGTAAACAGGCAAGACTTGTCAAGTAATGTAGTTCAAGTCTAAGTCAAGCTGAGTCTCATGAATATCAAGTCAAATCTAGTCTGTCACAAGTTTTAGCCAAGCAAGTCTCAAGTCCTAAAATCAGAAGACTGGCCGCCGTACATAGAGCGATGCGACAGAAATCGATTGGACTGTCGTCCAGTGTGCAGGATTCTGAAACTAGTTTTCACGAGTTGCCGGCGGTCAGCCTCTAGTTTCGCTACCATTCAAAATTTTAATCGCAGGTGAGCGGCGTCGCAACGTCACAGATGTAACGACCAATCAAATATGCCATTTTCCATTACATGATTTTTCGGAACAAAAGTTACACTCCGGGGTATGACGCGAGACACGGCTGTCCGCACCAATCAAGTATATTGTGTTTTCCAAAAATACTGAACTAGTTTTATAATTTTGATATGTACCTGTAGCTAAAAAGAAAAGCATGGAGAGTGTCGCCGAAATGCACGAGTTGCAGTCAATGAATGGGGCGATCATTGCCAACAGCCACTGAAATATCCAAACTTTCTCCTTTATTCCTGCCTATTTCTTTTTTTTAATTATTATTATAATACACTGTAGCTACAACAGCCAGAGCAATCTGCTTCTTCCTTGACAACTGCACCATGTTTTTTGTGGTTCAATAAAATATGTGGCGCTTCAAAACATTTCCCCATAGGAAGACCAGGGGTCACAGTTTTCCACCTTGCAGTGAGGTGGTGTGTGTGCAAGGGTCAATCGCCAGGTGTGCGGGTGTGAGTCACTGACTGTAATTTGTTCATGATTGTCAAGTTCAGTCGCGTTCGTCGTGGCTTAAATCTAATTCCAGTCACATGACTTGAGTAGAGTCCTCCACCGCTGTCAGAACAAAGGACCAGAACTAAAACTATTGCTGCTTACGGTCGGCGACGTCAACTGCCTCATACATAGCGTCAAAGCCTCGGTCCACATAGGATCCGTCGGAGAAAAACACAATGGTCATTTCATTGGTGCTGCTGGTCTTCACGACAGAGTTGTCGGGGTGATCTCCACAAAACCTACAAAAAAGACGACGCACGTCAGATGGGACTGAACAATATTATTTTTTCATTTGCGTGCACCAGGACTCACTTCTTTCCGTTGATCTCCACGTAGTCCTTGCGGCAGCCCTTGCTTCCGTCCTGGCCCGGTTCGGATATGAGGAACTTTTTGAATGTCACTTTCACCGACTTTCCGGCAGGGACCTGGGAGATGGACAGAGGTTGTTTGTTTAAAGTTCACATACTTTTAAAACCACATTTCATCATCACAGCAGACATCAAGGCAAGCTAATGAGCTGTGAATAAACTTCTGATCATTCATTGATACTATTACCTCAGCCAATGGTGGACGTTTTTCTTGACAATTGTTAACCAATTGATACATCTGCTCATTACCACCGCTTACAGGGTCAGAGAGCAACTGTTTTTCCTGACATTATTTAAGAGAAGAATTTTGTTCTGGTTTAATTTCATTTACCCCTGAATTATGGGGTGCCGTTTGTAAAGCATTTTGTCACATTTAGCTTCTAACAGAGCTTTAAAAAAATTGTGTGAACTTTATTGACTTTTTTTGCACATTTAGAACAATATTTGTCAACTTTATATTAAATCCAAATATTAAATGTTACATCTACATCTCAAATCTAAATGTTAAATATATATCTAAACGGGAATCTTAAATACGAATGTTAAATATAAATCTTAAATGTAAATTTAAATCTTAAAACAAAATGTTAAATCTATTTATAAATGTTAAATCTACTGTATATCTAGATGTTAACTATATCTAAATAAAAATCTTACATTTAAATATAAACATATTAGAATGAAATGTTAAATATATTTTTAAATATAAATGTTAAATCTAAATGTTTCAGGTTGAACTAAATATTTAGCTAATATGCAAATCCACACAGCCAAGAAATGGAGCAACATCCTAGCACAAATATGTATAAATAAAATATTATATATTAAAGATAAATTAGTTTTACCGAAACAAATAAGATGGTTATAAAAGATTAAATACAAATGTGAATACAAACTTGAAAAGTGAACTATACTTGGTCAGTACAGTAATTCTTTCAGTACCCCTAGACCAGCAATTCCCAACCAGTGTGTCGGGGCACATTAGTGTACCGTGAGCGCTCTTCAGGTGTGCTGTGGGAAATTATCATATTTTACTTAATTGGTCAAGAAATTATTTATTTCCAAGAAATAATGTATATTTATTCATCTATTTATGCCAGTGAGGCACAGTGACAGACAGAAGAAATAAATGCTCTTCTATTAGATGGCAAGAAGTACATACAATAATTACTGTATCTACTTTTTGTGACATTTTTGTTTGTGGGTGTGCCGTGAGATTTTTCAATTGCAAAATATGTGCGTTGGCTCCATAAAGGTTGGAAATCACTGCTCTAGACTCTAGTCTGTGGTACAGAGCTCCCTCCAGTCAGTACCACAATTTGAGAATCATTGACTTAAAACATTGCCTTTACTGCTTGTTTTTTTACTACAGCAACGGTTTGACCATTGAACAGATGATTTCTTTCTCCATGACTTTCTATGGGAATCACTGAATTAGACATCCACCAGCATACCGGAATGTTTGTAATGGACCACTGTGTTATTGCTTTAGCATTTGAGGAGTTCTCTGCTGAGTGCTCTTGTTAGTATATTGTATTTATCATTGTTTAGCTCGGCAAGGGGCAGCGTAGTGAGCCAGTGGTTAGCACATTTACAAATGACTGTTTGTCTATACTGTATGTGGCCTGCGATTGACTGGCGGCCAGTCCAGGGTGTACATCGCTTCTCATCCAAAGTCAGCTGGGATAGGCTCCAGCACACGCACATCTGTGAACCTAATTATGACAAAGTGCTGTAGAAAATGGATGGATAGCTAGACATCATTGAAAGGATTTCGGAATGCTGTGTCCTCGTCTCACCTGGATGGTCCACTGGCAGGAGGTCCGAGGCGGGTAGTAATTTGGAAAGTTGGGGGAAGTAAAACGGCCTATGTCACCTGTCAGTTGGCCACCGCACATCGTACCTGTTTGAAAAAAAAAAAAAAAAAAAAAAAAAAAAAGAATCAGAACAACCGCAGCATTTTTTCACTTCCATGAATCCTTGCACAAGTGTGGTTGTGTCTGTGTGTGGCTTCCTACTAGTGCTGCCGCGTCGCACCTGCGACACTTGTGCTCGGAAGCCTGGGTAGTTCTTCACTTGGTTGGTCGCCATGGTGACTAGCATCACGTTGCCAGAGGACAGAAAGGTCAGGGGCTCGCTGGGTGAGTAGTAGCCACACATCCTAAAGACAGAATGGAACATTCCTTTTAAAAAAACAACTGGAATCGTAGCAAGTGTGTTTCCTTCAAGTGTCCATCCTGCGAACAGATGGCCCGAATTAGTCTGTGTGTGCATCCATCCACTTAAAAGTCCCCTTTCATCATTGTTTTTCTATTCAAGTTTTATCATCTTTGATGTCCTTTTATCGGGTTTGCGTGATAATTTGGGCTGGAAATGCCCAAAATGTCCATTTTCAAGCTATTTAAGTTGGTCTTTTCTGCCTGGCATTTGAGGCAGTCAAATTGCTTAATAATATGCAACATATAAAGGAGCTGTTCTCTCACTGGATGTTCCCTAATTTAAATATGGAAACGTCTGCTTGGGGCTCCCAAGCATTCATAGCGACGTCACATCCGTCGATGCAACGTCCCTCGCAGATTTATATATACACACTGAACGTGCATTTGCTTCATTTGCGCCAAATTGATATGCTCCTCCCACCTCGGTCCTCTTCAGCGGGTCGTATGCGCGCTTGCATCCGGCGAAGGTGTGCTGTGAAGTGACGACGGCAAGCGTGACAAGTGACCCTGGCTGGTTCCTTTGATTTTTTTTTCTGTTCCTAGTTTTACTCCCCTTTCTGACCAGGGACAAGCGGCCACGGCACCCAGCGTCCTATTACTGTCATTGTGAAGCACAATTCGCCAAGCTGAAAGGGCACGTGGGTGAAAATTAAAAGAGAAAATGATATTTTGGGGTTGCCTGGCCTGTTGCTCTCCCTCAGTCATGAACAAGACCCCGAGATACTTTAACTCCTCCACTTGGGGCAGGATCTAATCCCCGACCTGGAGTGGGCACTGTACCCTTTTCCGACTGAGGACCATGGTCTCAGATTTTGAGATGCTGAGTTTCACCATCCAGCATCTCAGGATGGGGAAGCAGTGCACCATCAACACTGTGTATAGTGGGGATGAACCTGACCTCGACTTGGGACATTGTGAGTGGGTGGGGAGAATACTTCGACTCCTCAATTCCACAGACACGTCTGGGATCTCTGAGGCGGGGTCTCCTATCTCTGGGCTTGAGGTCACCAAGGTGGTTAAAAAGCTCCTCGTTGAGGCCCCGGGGATGGATGAGATTTGCCCGGAGTTCCTAAAGCTCTGGTTGATGTAGGGCTGTCCTGGTTGACACGCCTCTGCAACATCACGTGGACATCGGGGACATTGCCTCTGGATTGGCAGACTGGGGTGGTGACCCCCCTTTTTAAGAAGGGGGACCGAGGTTGTCCAACTACAGGGGGAATCACACTGCTCAGCCTCCCTGGTAAGGTCTATTGGAGAGGAGGGTTCGCTGGGAAGTCGAACCTCAGATTCAGAAGGAGCAGGGTGTTTTTTTTTCCTGGCCGTGGAACAGTGGACCAGTGGACCAGCTCTACACCCTCGGCAGGGTCCTTGAGGGTGCATAGGAGTATGCCCAACCAGTCTACATGTGTTTTGTGGACTTGGAGAAGGCGTTCGACCGTGTCCCTTGGGGAGTCCTGTGGCGGTTGCTTTGGGAGTATGGGGTACCAAACCCACTGATACGGGCTGTTCGGTCCCTGTACGACCAGTATCAGAGTTTGGTCCGCATTGCTGGCAATTAAATGCTTTTCCACTCGATGGCAGAATGTATACAATTAACCTGTTTATCCACGTTTTGGGACATTTCTCTTTGATGGTGTGCTGTGAGATGTAATGTAATGCAATGCAAAATATGTCCCTTGGTTCAATTACGGTTTGGAAAAACCGAATTTATATTTAGCAGCTGTAGGAATCTCATGTGGCCAGAAGGGGTCCCGTACACACCATATCAAGTCATTTTCAAGCTCTGTATGTATGACTCACTCCTGCACAACCCTGGCCTCGATGGCCACCAGGGAGTCGTAGATCTTGACAAAGTCGTTGTCGCAGTTCTCCTCCAGATTCATCGTGTCGAAGTCCAGCTTGATGATGTAGTTGGGGTCGGCCCGCAGCTGCCACTCCATAAAGGTGTTGGGCGGGTATGGGCTGTCGGGGAAGCCGGGGGACTTGATCTGGCCAATGTGGTTGGTCCTCGTGTGCTCGGAAAACCTCAAGAATCCTGAGACATGAGACAATAGTCCATGTTACATTGCAACGACTGATAGCATAATTATGGGGTGCCGTTTGTAAAGCAGCTCACACTGAGAATAACAGCAACATTTTGTCACATTTATCTTCAAACAGTGTCTAAAAAAAGTGTCTTAAATTTTCAAGTCACTTTTCTGCACATTTAGAACAATATTTGTCAACTTTATAGTTAAATCCAAATATTAAATGTTACACCTATATCTCAAATATAAATGTTGAATATCCATCCATCCATCCATTTTCTGAGCCGCTTCTCCTCACTAGGGTCGCGGGCGTGCTGGAGCCTATCCCAGCTATCATCGGGCAGGAGGCGGGGTACACCCAGAACTGGTCGCCAGCCAATCGCAGAGCACATACAAACAAACAACCATTCGCACTCACATTCACACCTACGGGCAATTTAGAGTCTCCAATTCATGCATGTTTTTGGGATGTGGGAGGAAACCGGAGTGCCCGGAGAAAACCCACGCAGGCACGGGGAGAACATGCAAACTCCACACAGGCGGGGCCGGGGATTGAACCCCGGTCCTCAGAACTGTGAGGCTGACGCTCTAACCGTGCCGCCATGTTGAATATATACATCTTAAATGTATATATATAAATATATATGTTAAGTAAATATATAAATCTTAATTGAAAATGTTAATATACTGTAAATTTTAAAACTAAATGTTAAATCTTTGTATAAATGGCAAATCTATATCTAAATATAACTCTTAAATTTAAATATAGAAACTAAAAGTTAAATATTTAAATATAAATATGAAATATAAATGTTAAGATGTTAAATCTAAATGTTTCAGGTCAAATATTCAAATCCATACTGCCAACCAATGGACGTTCCAAGATAAAAGCTGTGTTTTTGTAGTGTCAAATGATTTATGAAAAACATCTTATATAGGGAAATGGGCCCTTGGAAAAAGATGATCACTACCTGAAAAAACAAATCAGTTAGGGAAACTTTATTTGACGAGTACTTTGAGCGTTTAGTGCCAATTTTATGTATTTCATGCTGAAATGCCCAGGTGAAAAAAAAGAAGCACAGCAGCGGCAACAGTTATTTTTTTCCCCTTGCCACTTGTTTTTCCAAATCCATCCTGAGGGCTGATGTCTGTTCTCTTGCGGCCGACGAGCAAGCAGTCTGAGGCAGGGAGGTCAGTGGGAAGCACCGGTCTCTGGCTGGTTCTCTATTTTTCCTCCTTCTTCCCTAGCTCCCGCGACAGCTCTTAATAAAAGTGACACTAAACACTCAAAGTACTCGTCATATAAAGACGAAACACATTATATTCTTAACTATCCATAACTAAAATGCACACAACTACAATATCAAAAAAAGGCGAAATATTTATAAACGGAGCCATCTGGGGCAATGGCATCACGTGACATGTTGCACGTTTTCCGCACATAGTCAACTCACGTTTTCACGAGGAGCCAGCAGCGCAAACCAAATGGACGGTGACGAGGGATTGCCATACTTAAACTGGAAATACAGTCACAACTTCAAGTTTCTCTAAAGAGGACAATACTAAGGTTCGTTGTACACTATGCGCGTGCGCGCACACACACACACACACACACACACACACACACACACTTGCCTTCATGGACCCCCACACAATCGACAGGGTTGCTACAGTCGGTGTCTATCTATCTGTTAAGAGTTTAAAGAAATGTACTGTGAATGGTGTGCTTGTTTGTATTTAGGTGGTCAAGTCTGCTCTAAGTTGCTCCTTTAATGTGTCTTCAACTACACTCATATTTAAGTTTTTTTTTTTTCATGTTGATGACATCATTCTGTAATTTCTGTGGCGTACATTACCAAGTAATGAGTACAGTTAACCTAATGATTTTTTGTACTGTGGAATAGTGATATTCCTGCCACTTGACAGCTACTGAATGTAACTAAAAAGTTACTTTTTTCAAATTTAGTTACTTTTGAAATCAAGTAATCAGTAAAGTAAGTTACTTTTTCAAGTTAACTGTGGCAACACTGATGGCATGTTAATTGAAGACTAAATTGCCCGTAGGTGTGAATGTGAGTGCAAATGGTTGTTTGTTTATATGTGCCCTGCGATTGGCTCTCTCGCCCCAAGATAGCTGGCTTAGGCTCCAGCACGCCCGTGAGCAGCTTTACAAACGGCACCCTACACATATAGTAATAGCATAACACAGTGGTTCACAAACTTTTCAAAGTACCACCTAAAAAATATTTAGCACTCCAACATGAATACAGTCGTTTAGGCCTTTTCTTCCTTAAAATTATATTTAATATTATTGTAAGCCAGTGTAACATTATTCACAATTTGAAGATTAACACTACACCTTAATATGCAAAAAAAAAATGCACTTAAATAATGATTAAATTGAACTCTAATGCACCTTAATTAAACAAACTTTGTACCTTTATAATTGTTTAAAAATCAAACTGTTCTTAAAGATTTAATGCAAAGGTATAGTACATTACTCCTTCCCTCAGGTAGGCGCTACCGAACAATGCAAACTAAAACTAGCAGACATTCCGACAGCTTCTTCCCTCTTGCCATCAACTTATTTAACAGCTAACCTACAATTCCATTGCAACATGCCGCCAATACTTTGTCTTGAGTTTGTTGTGACTGACTGAGGAGTATCTGCAACATTTGCACAATTGACATTGTCCCAGATTATCGCACTACTAGTCACTTTAAACTACATACATTCCTTGAAGTCTCTGCGCCCTTTGCACGATGGTCATTGCACCGGAATATTGCTCTATTAGTCATTCAAACCGCTCTAACTGCTAGAGGACTATGCATCTTTTTGCACAATTGTCAAAAAAAAATAAAAAAATAAAAATAAAATAAAAAAATTAAAAAATTACCGGCATTACCAGATTACTAGCAACCTTTTATTGCTCAGTGTTTTTGTCAATGTCTTTATGTCTCAAAAGTGTTCTCTGTCAATTGACTGTCTGTTGTCGTACTAGAGCGGCTCCAACTACCGGAGACAAATTCCAAAATAAAGATTATTCTGATTCCAGTAAAATGCAATACAACAAAACTGAACTGAATTTGGACAGTGATTCTTTTGCATACCACAAGACAGATCCTGTGTACTACTAGTGGTACTAGTACCACACTTAAAATATAAAATACAATATAATGTGTGACAATTTTGTCCAAAATTATTTTCATTGATGTGGATTTATTCATTTTTGTGCGCTGTGCTGTTTTTTTTTTTTTTTTTATATCAACTTGGACTTCTCAATAAATAGGAGGAATTATTGTCATTAAATGTATACAATACAAAATAAATAAATAAATAAATAAAGCTGTATTTAGTATAGTTCTGCATATAGTGACAATAAACAAGCCACTCCCAACCAACACAGACATGGGCATGCACAATATTGTGAAGTGACCCCGATTTAAGACAGTCTCCACATAAGATCATATTGAGGACAAGCGCTACAGAAAATGGAAAATGACACTGAAAAACGCAGATCACTTACTGCTGAATTCTGCTGAAAACAATCGTGAATCGAGTTCTGTAAAATAAAAACACTGACAGTGAATCCACCAGCAGGTTTCACAGATTTGAGAGCATTTTTTTGGGTGACTTCTTGTACCCGAGGACACGACGTCTTCCAGAAGCAGAGAGTTGCCTGGCCTGTAAATGCTGCGCTGCTCTTTGTCAACCAGTTTGTCCATGGCGGACATGGCACTGTCCACTGCCGACTCCTGGCCAGTCGGAACGTTGAACTCTGAGATGTAGTACGCAATGACGCTGCCCTCGCTGCCAGCAAAACACAAAATCAAAATAAGTAGCACCTAAAAAATACTTGGGGCTCCAAGTATCATTGCCACAGTACAGCTCAGTTGTACAGTAGTGCCTTACTATACGAGATGAATTCATTCAGTGACCACACTCGTAACTCAAAGCACTCATATCTCAAATCATCTTTCCCTATTAAAATGAATGGAAATGCTATTAATCTGTTCCATCCTCCCCCCAAAATATATATTTTTTTCGGTAATGTGTTTTTTAATAGAGAAAATAGCTCTTTATAATATTGTGCTTCATGAAAACATGACATAAAATAGAAAACAAAGAATTAAACAGTTTGTGCATTATTGTGGCGCCTTCTGGTGGGCACAACTTGGCCAGCAGGAGGTAGTACAATACAGTCATGCAGACAAACGAAGAGTTTCACTCAACTACTGTAACTACGTAATTTGCAGTAATATTGGACATTTTATAAAGAATACACACCAATGAATATTGGTTATATTTTTCATCTACACGTGTTGCTGCTCTGTCTATGTTCAAATATTTTGTTTGCCCTTCTATGGCGTTTCCCATTATTGTGTTCGCATTAAGCTAGTGGACTTTAAGGCAAAGTTATGCTGTGTAAGTCTCTTTGTTTTATGTTTACTTTGAGAGTAAATTTGAACTGGTAGTGGCATTCCACAGCTTCAAGCCTCGTTTTCAAAGAGTTGTTCACTATGCCAAACTGCTGCTTGTTGTGAAGTGAGCTGAGTTAACTTCACTCCCAACATATAGAACTCATATCTCAAAGTCAAAGCAATAAAACGGTCAAACAACAGCTTGTATCTCGGAAAACTCGTAAATCAGGTCACTCATATCTGAAGGCACCACTGTATTTAACTTTAGTACAATACAGTTGCATTTAATCTTATTCATATTTTATCTTATTTATTTTGGGGCCTCCAACTATCAGGCTTATTGATAGCTATTTGTTATTCATTTTACATGTCAACTATTTAATAAAAGATATATTTTCTGATCCATTGTCCTGGATTTTGTTTTGCCTTGGGCCTCCAGGTGGTCCAGAAACACTCCTACTTGTACTTGTCATGCAAATTAAATCTTTGAGACCTGTCGTACCTAAAAGCCTGAACTGTCGAGCCAACGTAGTATTTGGCCAGCTGCGGACTCTTGCTGTAGAGCGTTTTCAGCTGCAAAAGACACAAGAAGAGTGTGAGGGAGGAGGTAACAAACGCAGGAATGGCGGCAGTTGTTTTCGTCGTACCTGCATCTTGACCTGCTTGGCCAGCGCCTTGAACTCAGAGCTGTTGGCGTTCTCGTAGGCGTCCTCGAAAACCTGGTTGGTGATTCGCATGGAGGCGCTGTACAGCTTCTTGACGCGCACGTCTTTACGGACTGCAAGGACAAACGGACAGGGGTTATGTTTACAGAAAGACAATATTTTGTTTTTTTGTTTTTTAAACAAAAAAAAACAAGTACAACATTGGCTAAACAAACAGCTAAAACGACAATATTTTCATCCTTTTTCAGATAAAAAACGCAGCCCTTGATGTCTTAGTCTGTCACTTTTTCTTTCTATGTCTTGAAAGCCCTCGGGATTGTTCTGTGTGAAGGCTGACGCCTCCTTCATACAAGAACATCAAGAATACATGAAGAAGAGCACAACTTTCTGCCACTTGATCAAAAGCAGCTCAGTGGAAGACACCCGGGAGGACGGGGGACGGGAATAAAAAGCGAGGAACTTTCTCTATGATGTGTTTTTTTCTGTTTATTCATTTTGCCTTCAACATTAGTTTCCCCAAACACTGCAGAACATCTACAGAATCCCTGATATGGAGAAAATAGATAATTATATCCCCAAAAAATACAGTGTTACGAATTTCATAATTGGCTGTTATCATCGGTTGGGCATTTGCAAATTAAATTCACCTAGTCACAGATTTATTTTGGCAACCTATCTCACGTGATTCACTGAAAAATCTTTGTGGCATGTTGTGGCCAAGGACCTACGTTGAAGTGATAAGCTTTATATAGTAAGGCCAGAGCCTTTTCTAATATAAAAACATGCTTTGTCGCCATCTTGAAGCATCTATGGACAATTACGGCACACATGGATATCCTGTTCACTGTAATCACATAGATTATTTTTTTTATAACGCTCAACTACAGCCATATACTAAAAATACATATTAAAATAGTAGACTCAGGAGTGGAATTAAAGACCCTCCAGAGTGAATTCAAAGATTTGTTTCTAAATACAGTACATATACATGTTTGAAGATAATTGATGAAAACGTGCAAAGACAGAGAGCTATGTAGTAAGGTAAGTAGTAGTAGTAGTAGTAGTAATAGTAAGGCTTGCATGTACCAAGCAGACCAGGAGAAGCTCATCCATGCTTTTATCTCAAGTAGACTTGACTATTGTAATGGTCTTCTGACCGGACTCCCCCAAAAGAGCATGAAACAGCTGCAGCTCATTCAGAATGCTACAGCTCTGGTTCTGAACAGAACAAAGAGGTCAGAGCATATTACTCCAAATGTAAAGTCTTTACACTGGCTCTCAGTCAGCTTTAGAATTGATTAGTTCTGCTACTGGTCCATAAATCACTAAATGGTTTAGGTCCTGAATACATGAAAGAAATGCTCATTGATTATAAACCCAGTAGGGATCTGAGATCGACAGATTCTGGTCAAATAGTGGAGCAGTGTCCAAAGCAAACATGGTAAAACAGTATTTCGCTATTATGCCGCACACAAATGGAATAAGTTGCCAACAGAAGTGACATAAGCCTCAAGTGTGAATTTTTTTTAAGTCCAAGTTAAAAACTCTTCTTTTTTTCCATGCTTTTTAGAGCATTTTTTTTGCCTTTGTTTTATATATGTTTATAAGCATTTTTTCTGTTTTTAAATGCTTTTAATCATGTAAAGCACATTGAGTTACCTTGTGTATGAAATGCGCAATATAAATACATTTGCTTTGCTTTACTACTCAATTGTGGTCATATATAGTGTCACCTTTCCCCCCCCCCCCCCCACCACCATTTCAGTGTTTCTGACATTTGGGGCGTAGCTAAAACAGCACAATGTAATGGACCTTGGAGTATGGCATGAGTCCCCCATTATATAAGAACTTGAGCGCCTTCACTTGCCTCAGCGGTTATCCGGGGCAATTACGATCTGCAGTTAGCTAGCTTGCTATGCCTAATGACGAAATGTTATGTCTAATACTGTACAAACAACTGTGGGTTAACAATAACTTCAGTCATCATAGAGGTTGTTTGCTATGATTAAGCGACTCTGACTTGACTTTCTTCACATTGTAGTTGAGGAAAAAAAATCATCAAAATGCAATTGAGTGGAACCGTGTGAAATTAGAATGTAATGACATGAGGCACGCTTACAATGGAAATGCCAGACCAGCAGGCCGGCCATCAGTGCTACGACGGCGCACAAGATCAGCACTCCGACCACGGCGCCCACCTTCCCAGGACCTTTCTTCTTCTCCAGCTTTTTGTTGTCCGATGCCGGCAGGAACTGAACATTGGTGTCCCATTCTTTGTCCTGGAAGACACACAAGGGTAATTTGGCATTAAATATATGAGGAGCTTCAATCCCGCTCCCTACAGTTGGCATATACTAACCACTATACCACAGGACACAACATAGTACAGTAGTTCCCAGTCACTGGGAATAGGGACTAAATCAAGCCACGAATACCGAAGAAAACAACTGACAACCTCCCTAATTTTTTTTATACAGTGTTCCCTCGTTTTTCGCGGTTAATGGGGACCAGAACCCCCCGCCAAAGGTGAAAAACCGCGACGTAGGATTTGCCCCTCCCCCCAGGAATTTTCATGGATGTGTATGTGGGTACCAGAATGTTTAAAATATGTAAACAGTATTTATACTTTACATATTTGAGACAAAGATTACAACAGTACACGTATTTACTTAAATCTTTAATTATAAAACCTTATACAGTAATTAACATTCATCAACATTGCCTTCTGAGAGAGGCGAAGAGGCTTGCGTCAGTGGCGAAGGAGAGGCTCTCACTTGACTCGTAGAGGCTTTAGGTTCACTCGGAGACTCTTCTGCTGGAGGCGCTGATGGCGTAGCTGGGATTTTACCTTGGAGAAAAACACGGTGATGGGTAGTTGTTGTCTTTGTTTTTTCTTTTGCTTCAAAATTCCCCTGTACAAGGACATAACCCCGTCTCTTATTACGCAGAGTTACCACACGTTTCGCTTCTTTATTGAAGCAGTTTTGCAGATGTTTGCTTCCTCTTTCTTGATGTACCGCACTGTAGATTCATTCACGCCATAATGGCGTGCCACAGATGCATAACTTCTGCCCTCTTTGATCAAATCTAAAAGTTTCACTTTTTCGCTGATGGTCATCTTCTTCTTCCTCTTGGGCGCCCTGGAGGAAGCTTTCGCAGGGGCACAGTGCTCAGACGGCATTGTAAGGGCTTGCTTAACTAATCAAAAAAATTATCACTTAAACAAAAAAAGTTATTGCGAACACAACACTAAGATACAGTATGCGAGACAGTCAACTGCGTGGACGAGACTGCCGAGACACAACAAGGGAAGATGCTGGGTGAGGCTGCGATGATGCGCAGCCCATCAGCTCACGGGATAAATCCACTCGTGCTCTCATTGGTCGATGTTGCGCCGGGAACCAATCACGCGACTTGTATGAGTGCCCCTACAGTAGAGGCATGTACAAAGACTCTGAGTCAACTCATCTCTTGTTTGGCATGCAGGGAAACCTTCTCTCGGGCTCATCAACATGAAATAAACAATATGACCATTTTATTACAATTGGGCCGAGGCAGACTGGGCACAACAAGACAACATTGTAGAGGGATCACATAAGTATACTACAGGAATGCCAATTGCAGTTACATACATAATGAACATTGAACAACAACTGGCAATGAACATTTTTATTACCGCACAAGAAACTTGCACTATGTGGTAATTAATGCGAGAAAATGTTTACGTGCCTTTCTAGGTGCTGCTGTTTTGGTTAGCAGAAGAAGAGTGGGAGCTATTTGTAGTCACAGCACAGCTACAATTTGTTTGTTTTAAATGTCCAACTATAAAAGTTGCTCATTGGAGTGTTTCCACTTACAAGTAAAAGCAATAAACATGGCAGCTTCCGAGGCCAAACAAGTGAAAATAACTGATAGCAAGTCTCTGCTTGTGTATTCAAGGAATGTCTTTGTCCCTAGTGACCTATAAATGTAGCCCCTCCAAACAGACAAAACATGCCATGTCAGTAGGAAACCACACTTTATTAGTGTCACTCACACCAATAGAGAACAGTTGAAGTGCATGGTTATGAAATTTTAAAAAAAAGGATCTTGAAGCGTGAGTCACGACTCTGCTTGTGGTTGCCTCTCAGGGGTGAGATAGAGCAGGGAAGAGGAGGAGGAGCAGGAGTGGGGAGGAGGAAGGTTTCAGCCAATAAAATCCTGTCAAACCTGCTGGGAAACGAGCCACTGGCGCAGCTGAGGAGCCAGACAGCAACACAACATCAAACAATTGTGTGACAATGACGGCTGGAGGCACAAACTGTGCGTTTCCCTTTAGGCCCAGCAAATCATTTGAAAGACCTGCACCTTCAAACTACCACAAAACACTATAAAAGGACATGAACTCAATCCAACTGTCTACATGCCTATTATTTAAATGAAACACATTAAAACCTGATCTTGATCAGTTGCCAGGCCACACATTCATTGCTGGCGGGGAAGACTTCTTATTGAGGCAGATGAAAAAATGAAAACAGAATGGACTAACAAGAAGACGTGTCGTTACACATCACTATCTTACACAAATACAATACTAACACCTTGGAAATACTATTTCGACTTCAGCGCAAACCACAGCGGCATCTGAATCAACTCGAACCTAGTAGAAGTTTATTTCAGTTGTTCAATTCAAAAAATGAAATAGCCTATTATGTAGGCTGCGCGGAGAGGGGCCTAAGTGGCGATGACCGAATCGGAGGCTGTTGCTGTATGGGT
Organism: Phyllopteryx taeniolatus; assembly: GCF_024500385.1. Lineage (NCBI taxonomy): Eukaryota > Metazoa > Chordata > Actinopteri > Syngnathiformes > Syngnathidae > Phyllopteryx > Phyllopteryx taeniolatus. The sequence continues at coordinate 17,111,896 of NC_084509.1, forward strand.
TCTGCACTGACCAATTGGGACAAGATCTGAGGTGGACCACTTCTCCCAGAGGTGTTGCCGTGGAGGATTCTAGTCCGACCGACCGGAGCAGATCCTGAGACAGAAGCCAATGAAATCGAAATGTGTCCATATTTTCCCTCTTTTCATGCTGTCACTCATTTTCTTAACTAGAGTATACTTCACATTTGTTCGTGAGTGTTGTACTTTTAACTCACTCGCTTCCGTCCCTCCTCTCAGCACATCGTATGTGTGCTGTGTAACTGTGTATAATTGTCACACCGACCCCCTCTGCCCAGTGCAATGACCAATCACGTGCACCAACCACCCCAACCACAAATGCTGGGTGCACCAGTGGGACCTCATTTATTTATATATATTTTTAAAGGTGCATCATTGAAAAATTAGGTCACGTGCGCACCCAAACTGGCCGCACTCTCGAGCCCTGCATCACCTTTCCTTTTAAAAATGCTCATTGAGTTTGGTAAACGAGGATACTAATTGTTGAAGCTCTGGAGGTGGAATTATTTCCCATTCTTGCTTCAGTTACTCAACAGTCTCAACTCTGTTGTCGTATTTTCTGCTTCAAAATGCGACACACATTTTCAATGGGAGATGGATCTCTGTAGTCTGTCAACCAATCAGCGTTTATCAGCACAGCATGCACCTTCAAAGAGTTCCTGGTAGTTCTCGGAAGACCATATCCGCCAGGAGGAACGAAATAATCCACTGGGAACTTTCCATAGCGTGGTAGTTTTTTTTTCGGTGGGGACACAGGGAACTCAAGACACCAGGGTAGCTAGGGAAGTTCCTGCAAAGGCTCCTGCGGTGGGAAAGCCTCGTGCTAACCGACAATAGTTTTCTGTGTTCCTCAGCCTACATGGCAATATCCTTGACACAATGATGCCGGTTTTAAATGAAGTGCCGACTGAGGGATCGAAGGTAACAGGCATTCAATGATAGTTTTCGGCCTTGCCGCTTACATGCAGAGATTTTTTCCAGATTCTCTGAATCTTTTGCCGATATTATGGACCGTAGATGATGAAATCCCTAAATTCCTTGCAATTGTACTGTATATTGAGAAACGTTGTTCTTAAACATTGTTCTTAAATGTCATTCTGTTGGACTATTTACTCACACAGTTGTTCGCAACGTGGTGAACCTCACCCCATCCTTGTTTGTGAACAACTGAGCCTTTTGGGGATGCTCCTTTTGTACCCAATCGTGACGCTCACCTGTTTCCAATTACCTGTGGAATGTTCCAAACAGGTGGGTTTTTTTTTAGCATTCCTCAACTTTCCCAGTCTTTTGTTGCCCCTGTCACAGGTTTTTTGGAATGTGTCACAGGCATAAAAAAAAAAAAAAAAAAAAAAAAAAAAGATCAGTTTCAACATTTTAATTGAATATAGGTTGAAAAGGATTTGCAAATCATTGTATTCAGTTCTTATTTACGTCCCAACTTCATTGGAATTGGGGTTTGTAATTTATTGAGATGCATCTTTAGCATTTATTTTGACAGGTGACACATGCAAATGATTTTCTTTGATAATACTCTTGACAATGAGGAAAAAGTCATATTTTATCTTTTTTCTCAAATAAAACTGCTTAATTAAATAAACCTATAATTCTGCAATCATGACATTTAATCACTGGAAATGGAACTTACGCCAACATAAAGCGTTTGGCTGCTCAGAACAATGATGAGCAATACAATTTATTACTAGTGCACGGAAATGAAAATTGAGTGAAACCGAAAACCGAAACTGGGGAACACAAAGCGCTTTAAATTAATTAACATAAAAATAAATCAAACCCGCCAATTATTAGTTATAAAACTATGCCAATTATTAGTAAAATTGCATTTATGGCTATGACTGCAGCGCTGTCAACCTATAGAAATTTAACTTCAGAACAATTCGTCTGAATTTCCATATTTTAAAAAATATGTCAAGAACATTACCATGGGTCAGTATGTATTATGTAATAGGATAAACAAATTCTGCATACTGTTCTGCATTTTTTGGGGATGTGGGAGGAAACCGGAGCACCCGGAGCAAACCCACGCAGGCACGGGGAGAACATGCAAACTCCACACAGGCGGGGCCGGGATTTGAACCCCGGTCCTCAGAACTGCGAGGCAGATGTGCTAAGCAGTCGACCACCGAGCTGCCTCATAATCATTACTCTATAATCATAATCGTGAATAAATTATGGCTTTAATATTTGGAACGGGTATTTTAAAGTATTTACTGCATCAACCTGGCGGACGTATTTGCAGCCAAATGTTTTGTCTTGCATGCTATTTTTCTACTTCCTGTATCCACTATTGCTGCTGAAATGATGAAAATGTCCCCAATTGTGGAAGTAATAAAGGTTATCTTATATTATAACTATTTATTATATTAATATACTTTTAAATTATAGGTTCATTTTCTCAAGTGACATAGCAGTGGTGAGGTACTAATTAGTTTCCGGTCCTTATTATTGCTGTCTAGCATAGTATATTCCAGTATTTTCCTCTATAAACATACTAATTTCGCTGCTATTTTGCTCTTCAAAGTTATAACGTGGTTCAAGCCAGACCAATGTGACAAGTGTACTGTAACACCCAATCACCTATTTTGGTGTTTTGAGAGTTCACGTGATAGCTTAGTGATTAACATGGTGCTGCCATTGGCCTCGTCTTATCCTCCCCTTGTCCTTTGTTATTACAATACTTGTCTAAAAGTGTAATTTATTTGCTGTCATGGAGTCGATGATTGGTGACTTATGCTGCATTGACAACGGATACAGGCGCACGTTCGGCTCCACAGCTCGGCATCGTATTTAGCCGCGTTAGCTGTAGCGGGTAGGTAGCCGAGGTGGCACAAAATATCATGCAACAAGCATTCCCCTTACCCAAACAGTGGAAAGCAGCGAGGTTGGATGACAATTAGGATGCTCCGTTTGAGCTCGTAGCCACTAGCATGATGACAGAAAAATCACACGGTTCCCATAATTCATCGCGACATGCAAATTTTAATTATTACAGTAAAAAAGGACAATCTTTGTTATTAATGTGTGTTTATGTTACCAGTAGTTTATTGAATATATGTGTTATTTAACATTTATGCCTATTTCTCATTTATAGTTGATTTATGGCACTATGTCATTATCAAAACCCTAAGTAAAGGGTGTGTGACAACGTGTAAACAAAAAAACAATAAAGTGACATCCCAGTCCTTTCAATTGGATGATATGCAATGCTCTATAGGACATTGCTTGTTAATATTAAATGATTTTTCATCCTGAAGTGTACATACTCACGTATGCCGGCCAACAGTGTTCAAAATGTAAGATGCTTTGCATGTGATATATTATTTTGGTAGTTTTATTTTGGTGAAAAAAATATTTCGGTCCGAAACCGAAAATGCACTTTTGGATTATGATGCTCACTATTAATTACATAATCAATTGCATGACACAAACTTCCAACCAAGCAGATGCTAACATAAAAAGCAAAACTTTTCCTTCACCATTTTGTGACTTAAATGTTATATAGCACATTGCCTGTACAGGAAATCGTTAGCCTAATAACAAAGTATTTTTTTTAACTTGCTGTCACAATATCAATAAAAAATACCAATGTGCTTACTAAAAATGGTCTTTTTCTTTATGCTTGTCTAGATTGTCAGTCATCTAGGTCGCGGTTATCTGCAAAGGTTGAACGTAGACAACTTGACTTGTTGAATTTGCTTGCTTTTTCCTGTTTTCCGAAAACATTCATAAACTTCGAGGCAATTGTGCTAGTAGGCTAATGAAATACCGGGTTTAAGATGGCTACAGTTGGACCTTAGAACAGAGTTACATTATTTCCTATGGGAAATTTTGAACAACTTAGAAGTCAAATAACATCACTTAACTTTAGAGATTATAGTGTACTTTATAAATCATTTACTAATAATGTGGACACATTTAGGTGTTTTGGGAGATTAAAAAGTCCCATAAATTAAGAATTTGAGCGTAAAGATTCATTATTGTCAACATCTTTGTCCTGAAGACATGAACACATCACAGTTACCGTTTCGGATTTGTCATTTTGGTTTTGTTTTCAATGCATTCGGTTGTTGGAGCGAATACATCCCGGTGCTACGAGACAGGAAAAGGGACTCCTGGAACAAGTCCCAACAGGGCGGACGACCGGGAGGAATTCACGATTGGGACTGAACCGCCACCAAGACAGCCTGATTCCAGCCGGGACGCTCGCTGACTGGAGGGCTTTCCAAACATCCAGATTTATTCATTACATGTATAAATGTCTTTGTGGGTACTTGTTTTCGGTGAGGAGGGGAAATCATGATTCATCTCCCCAAAACAGATGTAAATGTATTTTAGGAAAACTTGAAGCATATGAATGGAAATTTTCAAATGCATATGCGGATAGTCCAGGTGTGACACCACTTCAGGGCATCAAGTTATACATTATTACTGTATACACTTCTGATTGTATTAAAGTTTGGGCTTTAGTTGTATTGGAATGTTACAAAGACTCCAAAGAGAAATACAACTGAGGAATGAAATAGTTAACTATATAAAATAGATGCCAAGAGTTCTTTACACTGTGTAATGAAAACCTAAGAGGCACAAGGTGCTATAGCATTTGAGCACATATTTAATGTTTAGTGTACACAAATGCATCTATTACATTAACATTTATCAGGGTCAGGTTTGGTCCATTTTGACATTAGGCAGGATCAAAATTTCGTAAATGTCATGACTTGCCCTAAAGTGACCCAAAATACACCAAAATGAAAATACCGGTATTTCAAAATGTTATTCTTTTGGAGAAGTGCTACAAGGTTTGCTTGTGTACACTGATACTGTTCTGGCTCATATTTGACCCATGGCAACTGAAACAAAAAACTAACGAAAATGGTGGGAACTTTTCAACAGTATATACCATGTGTGTATTTCTTATGGTACCGTGTTAACAGTGTTCATTAGGGGGCTTGAAACAGTCCCGAGAACTGTCTGTGTCACCACCACATTTGCACATTTATCATCCTGTCAGACTGGCAATTAAAATGTTCACAAGATCTGTAGTTCTTTGTTTCATACAGATGATTATGATGATGATATTCTTGGCCCACGGTTAAAGTTGACCCAGAACGTGCCAAGGAAAATAAACACTATGTAAGGTTAAAGCCTTCATTGGAGGTACATATTGAGCGTTTACAAGGCGGCCACTTAACGCCCACCATTTATTCGTCTCAGATTGATGGGTCTCCTGTTGCTCTGTGACGTCATGCGAGGGGTGAGTTCAATGTCATCGTTCATTCATGGGGCCACACAACTAAACTAGTACTGTACAATCGGTTGTTAAGTCTTACCTGGGTGGGGGTGTACCTCAGCCCGCTGTCCATGTAGTCCATCAAGGTGTGGGGGTCAAAGAGGAGCGAGAAATAAAAATACGAGCCACCGCCGTTGTTGATGCCGCTACGCTTCCTCTTTGTTGTCTTTCTTGAATTGTTTTCCAATCCCCGAGGTGTACTGAAGGTGACAACAAAGTCAAATCAAAAAGCTTAAAAACGTTTTCAAAGTTGAATTGTATTTATGTGAGAGGTTTATATTGCATTTGGTTTAAAACATCCAAAGGAGTCACCGGACTATAGGTCGACCGGTCGTGGCCTACACCGGAGAGAAATGAAGTGGAAGCGCAAAAAGGAAAGGAAAAAAAAAAAAAAGTCTTCCGGAAAGTTCAGGTTTCTGTGGGCGTGGCCGCACCCGCGCACCTGTTCGCACTTCCCCGTTTACCTGTAGAGTTTAACGTCACTTTGTATAACTTTTAAAAACAAAGTAAAACTTTCCAACAACATACATTCATATTAAAAGGACATAGAAGGTGCTAGAATTAAGATACGGCTGCATTTTGCGACGAGACCTTTCAAAACCTCTAGGAACTACTTTTTCGTGCGGATTGGCCGCGTTTCAACATTTTAGCAATTTATCTGACAAATAACGTGATTTAACGACTCCTATGGGTCAAATATAGATTCAAAGCTTTCCTGTGGTCTATTCTGGTATCGGTTTTGTGATTTAATCCCAAATTTAAAGGTGATTCACTCACCTGCGCTGACTCACCTGCTTCCAGCGGTGACATGTCAGGTTTCAGTTTTGTCGTGGGAGGAATTTCCAACAAGAGGGAAAGAGGGAACTTTTTTCCCAGTATTTAAAACGTTTATACTCGAAAATCTATATTTTCAGTCAGAAAAGGCGAAATATACAAGAAGATGATTTTGACACTATTTCTCATTGTTTTGTCACATTTCTTTTTTTGTTTATATACAGACATTTCAATAATAAACATAATATGCAATTATGTGGAATACAAAAAACCTCAGGATTAAGAAAGAAAATGTCACTTTAGCTAAAATAATAAGATAAGATGATAATAATACTAATTCATTTTATTTATTGGCGCCACTCAAGGTCACCGTACAAACATAGATACAAGATACAACGTATGATGTAATATTAAAGAGCAGAAATTAATTCACATTAAATCGATTGTATTATTTTCAAATAAATAACATAATTAAGTGTTGACTTCTATTTTGTAATGTTATTATTATTTTAGATTTTTAAATTTTTTTATTTACTTCTGTCCATTTGAAGAAAAAAAAATCACCATCGATCAATTTTTTGTACTGCTTATCCTCACGAGGATCGCGGGCGTGCAGGAGGCGGGGTACACCGTGAACTGGTCGCCAGCCAATCGCAGTGCACATAGAAACAAACAACCATTCACATTCACACCGTAGAGTCTTCAATTAACCTACCATGCATGTTTTGGGGATGTGGGATATATATATATATATATAAAATATACAGTGGGTACGGAAAGTATTCAGACCCCCTTAAATTTTTCGCTCTTTTTTATATTGCAGCCATTTGCTAAAATCATGTAAGTTCATTTTATCCCTCATTAATGTACACACAGCACCCCATATTGACAGAAAAGAACTGAATTGTTGAAATTTTTGCAGCTTTATTAAAAAAGAAAAACAGAAATATCACACAGCCGTAAGTATTCAGACCCTTTGCTCAGTATTTAGTAGAAGCACCCTTTTGAGCTAATACAGCCATGAGTCTTTTGGGGAATGATGCAACACGTTTTTCACACCTGGATTTGGGGATCCTCTGCCATTCCTCCTTGCAGATCCTATCCAGTTCTGTCAGGTTGGATGATGAACATTGGTGGACAGCCATTTTCAGGTCTCTCACGTGAGCGTTGAAATCCCCCAACAGAACGATGGAGTCCCCAGTGGGAGCGCTCTCCAGCACCCCCTCCAAGGACTCCAAAAAGGGTGGGTACTCTGAACTGCTGTTTGGTGCCTAGGCACAAACAACAGTCAGGACCCGTCACCCCACCTGAAGGCGGAGGGTGGCCACCCTCTCTCTGAACCCCAATGTACAGGCGCCGAGCTGGGGTCCAGTAAGAATGCCCACACCTGCTCTTCGCCTCTCACCGTGGGCAACTCCAAAGTGGAAGAGAGTCCAACCCCTCTCAAGAGGACTGGTATCAGAGCCCAAGCCATGTGTGGAGGCGAGTCTGACTATATCTAATCGGAACTTCTTGACCTCACACACCAGCTTGGGCTCCTTCCCTGCCAGAGAGGTGACATTCCACGTCCCTAGAGCCAGCTTTTGTATCCGGGGATCGGCTCGCAAAGGTCCCTGCCTTTGGCCACCGCCCAGCTCACACTGCAGCCAACCTCTATGGCCCCTCCCACAAGTGGTGAGCCCATGGGAAGAGGGATCCACGTTACCCTTACAGTCCATCGCCAGTCCATGGGTTCAGGCCCGGCCACTAGGCCCTTCGAGCCCCACCTCCAGGTCTGTGTGTGTGTGTGTGTATATGTATATATATATTTGTAAAACATTTTACCAAAACACAAAACATTAACTCTAAAATTTAATTAAAATTTTATTTTTTGTCAACTTAAAAAAATAATTTAATAATTATCATTACAATAATTAATAATCTATTATTCAAATATTTTGTATATTTTATTCTCAATATTTTGAAAGTTTTATGGACAATGTCATAATAATATTTCAAGATAACGTGTACTATGTAATGGTATACAACAGAAAGCTTTTTTGCAAAACTGTGCAAAATTATTTTCTCGTCATAACTTTAAGTTGATTCTTGTATTTGTTTGTTTAAAATTAACTTCAAATTTACTTAATTTCTATCCATTAAAAATAACTGCCAGTTATAAATATAACGTAGTCTTCAACATTTTTGTATTACTCGCATTAAGTTTCAATATTCATATCAAAATTCCATCATCGTATCAGTCTGTGTGAAAGGACAACAACGTGGGAGTGGAAGTTGTGACTTTATTGACATGAGTCTTCCCCTGAACCAGAAATCTTTTTTTTTTAACACCACTCTCTGATGACTAATAATAAAAAGAAATATAGCATATAACCGTGTGTGTGTCATGTCTTGCCACAGTCAAACAGGCAGTTTATAATGTACTTGTACTTAGAAGACTGAAGCTGCTTTTTTTTTTTTTTTTTGGTGTGGGGTGGGGGGGGTGCATAGTGAGACGTACAGAGCTACAGCACTGTCACAGGAAGATGAACAAACAAATAGAAAGAGAAATTAAAGATAGATGTATCTATATACTGTATACAAAGACAGAGAGAACATCATATGTATCAGAACAATGCACACCACCACAAAAGTAGTCCTCTGTAAAGCAAAAGCCATGATTGTAACATCAACTATACAAGGATGGCAGAGAGAGAAAATTAATTTTTATTGAGTTGTAAATTAATATTTGGAGCTTTGGAGACAAATTTCAGCTTTGATTATTGGGTCATTGATTTTATTTCTGTTGTTATAAATATCTGTTTATGGGTAGTGTTTGTTATGGCAATACTGTACATGATGTGTTTTAGAGGGGAAGAACCATTTACTTATATTAATAAAAAGGGGACTTAAGTTTGTAAAAGTTTGGGATAAGCTTGAATTTACCACCCCCAAATTCCCATGCAAAAATCTAGCTGATAGAAAATGAGATGTGCCTTGAAATCCAAATAAATTTGGGCTTTGACTGGCGCAATAAGTTGTCCCCTATCACAGTCAGAAATGGAACATTCCACCTTACATTAATTTGGGGAATAACTTGCCACAGTGTGTGGCAAGGGGTGGGAACTCTTATTATAAACCATAATACAATTTATGAAAAAGAAAATTTATGTTTATTATTTATATATATTTTTAAGTATATTTTCTCTGAGTTTTCAAAATCAAATGTTGGATGAGATCCAATGCTGTCACTGGCCCAAAATGTCCCCCGGGCTGCAGTTTGCCTACCCATGGTATAAGAGCTTTCCCACCATATGCACATGCTTATAACGCTCTGGAAAAAAGAAAAAGATCCACCAAAATTTAAAATTCATCCTTTCCTGCAAAAAAATGCCCCAAAACAGTGATTCACAAAGTGTGGTACTAGTACTTGTGGTTTGTGGGCTCCAAAAGAACACAGAAAATAATCACTGCTCAAGTACAGTTCAGTTGTATTTAACTTTTTAGTACAATACATTTGCATTTAGTGTTAAAAAACTTTGTTTTTAAACTTTTATTCAGGTACATTTTTATTTAACTTTTATGTGAAATATACTTTATCCATCCATCCATTTTCTGAGCCGCTTCTCCTCACTAGGGTCGCGGGCGTGCTGGAGCCTATCCCAGCTGTCATCGGGCAGGAGGCGGGGTACACCCTGAACTGGTTGCCAGCCAATCGCTGGGCACATAGAAACAAACAACCATCCGCACTCACATTCACACTTATGGGCAATTTAGAGTCTCCAATTAATGCATGCTTTTTTTGGGATGTGGGAGCAAACCGGAGTGCCCGGAGAAAACCCACGCAGGCACAGGGAGAACATGCAAACTCCACACAGGCGGGGCCAGAGATTGAACCCGGGTCTTCAGAACTGTGAGGCTGACGCTCTAACCAGTCGTCCACCGTGCCGCCGAAATATACTTTAATTAAATTTAATTAAGTACAGTACATTTTAGAGTACATTTTATTTTCCTATATATCAGCAGTGTCAATGTTCATACTGTGCATAATAATAAAATATTAAATACTTTTTCAGGAATAAAAGCTCTAATTTGTAATGAATACTTAAGCCTACTACGGTACTGTATTTTAATGATGGTCATGATGATGATACTTGTAGAGCTAAATATTGTTTAGATGGTACTTGGTATACAAAGTTTTTAAATTGCTCTAAAATGACTATTTGGAATTTTGGAGTTTATACAATAAAGCAAAACTGATCATTTTCCTCCTATAAGTATGAATTAACCACTGTGAACCAGACTGAACCAACTCCATTTTTGCAGGAGAGTGACTTTAAAGTGTGATGGCTGACCCTGAAAGTTTAGTGTGATAGTGGTCTAAGTCAAAACAATTGTCACGTGACTCAATAGTTAATGAAAGATGATGTATCAAATTCACTTATACTAACATGCAGTTGCACTTGCACCCAAGCTAAAAAGGTGCTGAGTGGAATAATGGGCTGACTCCTATTTGTCAAAATTGGAACTAAACTCCGATTTAGACCAGGATTCATCTTTTCATTTAACTTAAAAATTATATGAAATAAAATTAAATAAAAATGGTGTTAACCCACTCTAGTTCTCGTTGGTTCATATAGCAATATCAGAGAAAACTGATCATTTTTTAGTGGTTTCTTTATTTTTTCCCCAGAGCTGTAGATATGCATTTCGATCATATGATCTATCCATCCACTTTCTATAGTGCCATGGGTGAGCTGGAACTTATCCCAGCTGACGTCGGGTGAGAGGCGGTTGCCAGCCAATCGCAATATATATTTCATTCATATAATATCATTTCTATGTATTGTCTGTAAATAAATGTCTTTTTCCCCCCTCATCTGCTGTTTCACTATACATTTTAATTGGTACAAAGAACCTTCATATACAAGCAACCTACTGAGAGGAGAAAAAACTGAGAAAACGGCAGCGTCAATTCTGTCTTAAAAACATGAAAAACAGCTTTTGATTCACATCTACAAAATAAAATAAAAAATCTGCAGAAACTTTACACATCTTTGATGCAAGCTAGTGGAAATGACAAGAGAGAACTGTCTCGGAATCAACAACAATGCAAAAGAAAAAAAAGAGGGAGGGTTGTATTGGATGTATGCAGATGAGTGGAACAACAGCATTGTTATGATCATCATCGTTATCATCTTGTTATGGAATTATAGGTCAGTAGTATGCTCCAGTAGGCTCCACAGCGGCACCCCCTGGGGGCTCAGATCTGCATCTGCTCCAGGTATTTGTAGGTGGGGTTCTCATAGCCGTGGTTTTGCATCTTGTTCAGGTGGCGCTCCTCCGGCGTCAACATGGGGTCCACCTGCCGCACACGGCTCATTAGTCATATACATATAGGGCTCTACAGTATTTTTATAGACTGCGCAATGTGCGCCAGAGCGCAGAAGGTGGCATATCTTGATTGATCGTGAAAGCGTAAGGCTCGCTGGCGTGTTTGTCAATTTGGCAGATTGGTGAACCCACACAACAAGTGTGTGTCCTTTGACATTCGCCCGGTGCATGTTGCAACTTGGTCACTGAAAGTCGGTCTTAACTTATGCCTGCTCAGACCACATCTAACTCTTGGCGCAAGGTAGACCGCCGGTCTAACGCAACTTAGGTGAATTTGATCGAGGTGCAGGCAGACACATACATGTGCTCCACAGACGTATTTCATTCAGACAAACCCCAATTCCAATAAAGTTGGGACGTTGTGGAAAACGTAAACAAAAACCCAATACAATTATTTGCAAATCCTTCTCAATCTACATTCAATTGAATACACTACAAAGACAATATGTTTAATGTTTAAACTGATACTTTTTTTTCTTTCTCAAACATTCTCTCATTTTGAATTTGATGCCTGCAACGTGTTCCAAAAAACCTGGGATAGGGGCAACAAAAGACTGGGAAAGTTGAGGAATGCTCAGAAAACACCCGTTTGAAACATTCCACAGGTGATCCATCCATTTTCTGAGCCGCTTCTCCTCACTAGGGTCGCGGGCGTGCTGGAGCCTATCCCAGCTGTCATCGGGCAGGAGGCGGGGTACACCCTGAACTGGTTGCCAGCCAATCGCAGGGCACATACAAACAATTTAGAGTCTCCAATTAATGCATGTTTTTGGGATGTGGGAGGAAACCGGAATGCCAGGAGAAAACCCACGCAGGCATGGGGAGAACATGCAAACTCCACACAGGCGGGGACGGGGATTGAACCCCGCACCTCAGAACTGTGAGGCTGACGCTCTAACCAGTCGTCCACCGTGCCGCACATTCCACAGGTGAACAGGTTAATTGCAAACAGGTGAGTGTCATGATTGGGTATCAAACGAGCATCCCCCGAAAGGCTCAGTTGTTCACAAGCAAGGATGGGGCGAGGTACAAATAGTCCAACAGTTGAAGAACAACATTTCTCAATGTAAAATTGCAAGGAATTTAGGGATTTCATCATCTATGGGCCATAATATCAAAAGATTCAGTAAGTCACCGACAAGGCCGAAAACCAACACTGAACGCCTGTGATCTTTGATCCCTCAGGTGATACTGCATTAAAAAACGGCATCATTGTGTAAATGATATTACCACGTGGACTCCAGAACATTTCAGAAAACTACATGTACAAATGAAAGTTAAAACCATACAATGCAAAGCGAAAGCCCATACATATATCAACAACACCCAGAAAAACTGCCAGTTTCTCTGGGCCTGAGCTCGTCTGAGATGGAGTGACGTAAAGTGGAAAAGTCTCATGTGGTCTGATGAGTCCATATTTCAAATTGTTTTTGGAAATCATGGATGTCGTGTCCTCTGTGCCAAAGAGGAAAATGACTATCCGGACTGTTATCATTGCAAAGTTTAAAAGCCAGCATCTGTGATGGCATGGGGGTGAGTTAGTGCCCATGGCATGGGTAACTTGCCCATCTGCGAAAGCACAATTAATGCTGGAAGGTACATAGAGGATTTGGATCAACATATGCTGCCATCCAATCAACATCGTTTTCAGAGACATCTCTACTTATTTCAGCAATACAATACCAAGCCACATTCTGCACGTGTTACAACAGCGTGACTTTGTAGTAAAAGAGTACACACAAAGAATGTGGGTGGCGATTGATACATGAGGTCCGGGTGGCGGTTTTCACCATTCTGTAGTTAACGTTGCCCGTTGCCACATCGGCCAAGAGCAGTGATGATGCTCCCGTCGCGCACGGATCGCTTCCTCCTCTTTCGCATCTGGAGATGTCTCCATGTGAGACTAGTTGCGGCGCTTTTAAAGGGAATGAGAGAAGTTGCTTCAGTTGGACAGAATTGAAGTCGGCTCTGAACATGCCCAGACCAGTGCTGATGTCCCAACTTTAAAATGCGCTGGGGGCACGCCAGAGTTATGGCAAACGCAGTGCTGGTTTTGCACCAATCACGAAAATAGAGCCCCAAGACTTAAAACCAGCAAAGGGAAGTAACGAATTCCAAATACAGTGCTGCCTTGAGATATGCTTGCAATTCTAATAAGCAATGCAAAATGCCATAGACGGGCCAAAGAAACTAGCATCAATGTCGCGATTGTTAAAAAGCCCTTAAACCTTGAACACAAATGGTGGAGCAACCCATGTAGACATACATGTAACAATACTCAAAGGCATACTTTCGTCATCTTTATAAGAATGACTAATATTACATCAGCTTTCTGAGGGGTTGTGACCATCTCCATTTTGCTTCACGATTTTATGCACTCTGCTATAGTTCTTTCAAAGGCTACAAATATTTATTCAACAGCCGCACTTGGTTGCACATTCAGCAGTGCTCTCAGCATTTCTACTGTACACATTTTCACACAATAATATAATTTGCAACACTTTACACTCATACTTGATCCCTGCTGAGCAATGTACTAATCACGGTCTATGTTAGTGGCTAGCGAGCTATGCTAAGCTAGTGAGCTTGAAAGGCTTCAACATGCAGGGTGAGGCGAGTCACACACACTCATCCTTATTGATAATATCTTGCTCGCTGCCTTCTCATCTGCTAGCCACCAGACTGGCTGACATCTTTATCGATAAAGTGCTAAAACACACACACACTGGTGTCTCGGCCCACCTACTAGGAGCTCCACGGAGAGGATTGTCTAGATTTCGGGATACGAAGAAGAAAAGAGAAAAATGAGAATTTTACATTGTAGAACAAGAAGTTAGTGTTGGTGGACGCTAATAGTTGTATGATAACTGAAAACTAAAGCAAGTAAAAAGAATTACAAGTGTATTTCTCGGAAATACAACACATACACACCCCCATATAAAGTCTGCCATGCGAAAATCCAATGCGGTATTTCCTAGTATTGATACAATCGATAGATTAACCTTTTAAACGATTTAAATCAATATACTTTTGTCCGGAGGGCTAACTAACCAAGCACAGATCAATCCACTTGGATTGTAGGAATATAAATCGATACATTGATAAAATTAATGAATAGTTATACCCCTAGATTTTCTGGCAAAGTTATGTGACTTGGTGAAATACACAACCTGTAATTATCTTTGTTTTATGTGTAGTTTTAGAGTAAACCTAAGATAATAAATCAGCAACCAACAGCTCCTATTATGAAAAACTTGTAAATCTGGTCACTCATAAGTCGAGTAACTCCAAAGGTATAGGTCGTATCAATAGAGTATTCTCCTGCAATTCGTGGGGGAAAGGGACCGAGAGGTCTGCCACAAACAGGAAAAATCAGCACCCGAGAAGGGTTTGTAATTGCCTATAGAGAGCAGCAAAGGAAGACTTGTTTTAATGAAGCTCCTAAACTCACATTCAACAGGTCCTTGGCATCAAGATGCCACCAAAGCAATATTTTAATTATTGTAAAATTATTTTATTATTTATAATTCTTTATTTCATTATTTAGTTTTTTTTTAAGCCCAGTTTTGGTCTTCTTTCGGAAATGTGACGTACCTCCACGATGCCGTGACTGATGGTGCCATACTGCCTCTTCCGCAGCAGCACCAAGCTGATGACAATCACCGTCGCTATGGCGACCGCCATCACCAGCAGACCGATGAGAACGGTGCTGCCGAAGCTGAAGTCCTCGCCTAGGGGCCTGTAGGTCTTCTGGTCGGAGGTACGACAACAGTGTGAATGAGGAGCATGGCAGTGCTCATAAAGCAGTATGATTTAAAACAACAACGCAATTTCAAAGATATTTGATAGTTTAGTTCAACAACTTTAGTTGTGCAACTAACTACTTTTGGCATCTTCTTACAAGAAAATTTCCACCAAGAAGCAGTCCAGTTCTATTCAGTGCACCAAGATAAAAGCAGTCTTATTACAAGAAAATGAACCTCGAAACCTCGTATGTCGGGACCATAAAAAATCAAAGACCATGTAAAATTTGGTTTGGTTGAGTGCTCACGCTCTTTTTTTAATATTTGCTCCTAATATTCAGCTGTTTTTTCATGTGTATATTTCATCTATAGTATTATTGTTGTTTTTATTTTTTCAAATTTCATCCTAATATTAAGCATTTTGTTCATAAGATTTGTGTACTTTTCATCTAGTATTGTATTGTTCGTCTCATTTTCGAATATTTTTTCTGAATATTTAGCAATTTTACTAATATTTTTTTCATCTTGTTGTATTTGTTTGTCTTAAATAAATAGCACACAACAAACACATGGAGCCTTGCTGGAAATCAAGTTAGAAAGTGTGAGTTGATGTAAATGTATGTTTTGACTGACTGGGACATGATGCAGGTGAAGTGTGTGTGTATGTGTGTGTGTGTGTGTGTACGTGTAGATTAGGTACGTGATGTGTTTACGTGTAAGATGTCCGCCGGTTGCAGTGCAGACACACAACTACAACTCTACCCTGTCAGTCATGTGATGGGGCACATATGTTATCATATGTGGCATCACATGACTCAGTGAGTCAGGTGTGCATTCCATTCACATAACACACATGCACACATGCACAAACCAGCACAATGTACTAGCCTAAACAAACAACAAAAAAATAATAATTAAAAAAAACAAGGGGTTCGGACTTATTAGTAGGTGTCTAAAAATCTTACATTTCTACAACACTGGAACCCCAAAGGTCAAAGTTGCAAAAATGTGCTTACATTTGGAAAAGGTATGACATCTAACGTGGGCAAAGCATTACGTCAAAGTCTTTTCAGTAGGGGTTTTTAGAAAGCTGGAAAAAAAACCCAAAACACCAGTTTTGCTGATTGACGCGAAATAGGGTGGACGTCAATCATAACAGAATTCACAAAAAAGATGTAAAGGACCCATGTCCGAAATCAAACAGGAAGTCGGCCATTTTGGCTTGAAGCAGCCACTTTGGGCCCATCAGAATTTTGATATAACGACTTTAGAGGTTCCATTGTACATCCAAATTAAAAGTCACACCAATAATGTCGCAATAAGAACTCATGAGCCACACCCTCTGGCGCTGGCGTAGTAGCACACGGAGGCCAGCGGAGGGCACCGCCATACTCACCAGCTCATCATCACGCATTATGCGGATTCTCGCTGCACTGTAAACAACGTCTTTAACATCCAGAGACTCATCAATCACCTGTCAACACAGACAGGGCAGCCCGGGTTACTGCGTGTGCCTGCGTGTGTGTGTGTGTGTGAGATAGGTGGACAGCGTGTGCAGTAAAGTGAAGAGATTATCAGTGCGTGGGTGATGATGCTGTCTTATGCAAACTGGAAGGAGAGGGGTGTGTGCATGTGAGCATAAAAACACTCCTGGGCACACATCACCAATTTTTTTCACGACTGAGGGCACAAACCTGCAGAGGAGGCACCTCCAGTGCCAGGATGTTGATGTGCTCCGTCTTTAGCATACGAACATTGCCGCGAAGACACACACACGTGCAGGCGACGGACATGCACAAACAGCTTTTAGAGTAGGCGTTCTCCAACTTTTTGGGTCCAGAGGAGAACTAATTTTCAAGGACCCTCTCATAAGCCTAACTTAAAGAGAGAGTTTGCAATTTAAACAAAATTTGTACCTCTAATTAGACTTTTAAGAAACCATCACACCTGAGGAAAAACAACCAATCAGCAACAGACAGCGAGACTGACAAGGTGTCAATCATTTGCCATGCACTCGCAGGCACAGTCCCACCGCCTGGCGCTGACATTTTACCTTGGCCTTCAGGGAGCTTTGCTGAAACTATGGCGGAGTTTCCACCTCCGGAAAATAAAACAATGCCCATCCCTCTTTTGCTAACAACTGGGCGCAAACATAAAAAGGGTGAGGAGACCTCGGGCAGCTGAGATGATTCAGAAGTGATGCGAAATTAGCCAGACATTTCTGCTCGAAAATTAAGTCTATCACCTCTCCTTGGTCTTTATTTGATTGTATTGACCGCTGGAGAGAGGGATTAGTAAAGTGAGGCTACATTCAAATCTTGCTTGCAGTTTTAAAACAATAAACTCCCCCTTTCAGTTAAACATGACTAACGTGTCCCCCTAAATGCCATATGAATTAAATAGTTGCCTATTTTCAAGAAAGAAAATGTTACAATAGTAAATGCATATTTTAAGTAAAATTAAAATATATTTTGATTTTTTTTCCAAGAAGGAAAAGTATAAAGCACTGATTATTGTGAAATTTAAGTATAAAGTATAAATATAAAATATTTACAGGAACAAAGATGCATTTTGTCAGGGTGAGATCTGTAATCTCATGAGAATAAAGTTGTATTCTTCCAAGATCAAGTTGCAATATTATATTAAAGTCAAAATTTAACTAGAGACGAAAATCCTATTTTAACAAGTGAATTTCAGATATACAATTTTATCATCCTAATATTACACCTTGTATTCTGTAAAAGATGTCTTTATTATCTAAAAAAAAACCAGGACTAATTTCCCCCAAAACAAGCACGACTTCAGTCCTGTAATAATAAGCCTTTTGTTCAAAAAAAAAAAAAAGACATTCTTCATGCAGGGATGTCAGATTTATGTGATAATACGTGACAATCAAATCGGAACTTAGAAGTGGTTCAAAGCTCTGGTTGGGCACAGTAATAGGTTTGTTTTGTTTTATTGGCCTGCTGGTCCCCATGTGTTGGTATGCACTTTTTAAAATGGTAATTTGTTGCAAATTATCTTGCAGACACTCAAGCTACAGCTCACAGACCCCAGTTTGAGAACCGCTGTTTTAGAGGCTTGTTAGCATGCGACACACACAGACATGCAGCAGCCAAGCACATAGAGACAGGTCACACACGGACAAACAAAGACTGGAGGTGATTGTCGGCAAGACACGCAAATGGCAAGGTGCCGGTTAGCGGTAACTATGGCAACGTGTGTGTGTTTTCTTAAAAAATATAATAAAATTAATAAATACTAATAATAAAAAAGTTAACGTGGTAATAAAAGATATGGTACCACATTACAATAAGGGTACACTTAGGAAAGGTTTAAACATTTGCCAACTAGTAAGGCTACGTTCACGCTGCAGGGCATGATGCCCAATTTGGATTTTTTGTTCAATCCGTTTGTTTTTATGTAGTCGTTTACACGACAAAAACAAATGCGACTTGTACTGTTGACAGAATGTGTCGATGACGTCACAGGGACGCACACAGCCACGAGGTGCCGTGTATACGGAACGTAAATGTGCGGGCCCTTGCGTAGGTCTCGTCATAACGCAGTTTCGGCAATTTCAAGGATTTTTGCAACTGGAGACAACATTTTATTTATCATTGGTAAAGCGTCTTCTTTCCACCACTAACTGTTTTCTGTTCCTGTGTCTGCCGTTGCTTCTGTGGTGCGTCTGCTTTGTCGAACAACTCTGATGACGTATAGGTCGGATGAGTGCACAGTGAGCACTCGCGTCGGCTGCATATGCGATTTATAGCCACATAAAAAATCTGAATTGTACTGTTCACATTCACATGAAAAAACTCAGATAAAAAAAAACAAAGAGAAAAAACTCGGAATTGACCTGCAGTGTGAACATAGCCTAACTGTAAACTATTTACACATTTATTACACACATAATAAAGTAGCCCTGTTGTAAAGTGGTACTTATGATTCCATGTTTAGCATCAACATGGCCGCTCTTAAGTGTGTGTGTGTGTGTATGTATGTGTGTGTGTGTGCGTGTCTGTGTGTATCTGTGTGTGTCAAGTCAATTAAAAAGAAGAAAAAAAGTTGTTGCGTTCTTACCACATTGGGTCCCATCTTGGTCTCGCTGTTGATTATTTTCTCCTCGGCGCCGATCAGACCGTCCAGGCCAGACACGGCGGAGCCTGCAAGGACAAGATGGACGAGTCAGCACAGACCGATAAACTACAAATCAAAATCATCACGCGCATGCCCGACTTGTCTCCACAGTGCACAAAGGAAGACGTCAATAAAAGTCTTTCTTGGGCACAGCACAATGCAAGTACTGTGTTGACAATTAACACTAAGGCCTAACTAACAATACTTGTATACAGTGGACCCGCTGCTTAATCATGGTTTGCTATTCCTGAATTCCCCTATTCGTGTTTTTTCAGAGGGGACTCAGGCGATTAATACCACCACTATCACTCGCAATTATAGAAACCATAAACACTATACAAAAATGCAATATACCAACACGTGACAGTGCCTCTCATATTAACTGGAGCAGATCATAATCAACATGTATCTAACAAAATGTCCAAAAACATAAAATAAATACATTAATATTCAGATGCGGATAATTACAATGTATTCATGTGTGCAGATTGTGAGAGACAGTTTTGCTCTGACCAACCCATCCATCCATCGATTTTCTGAGCCGCTTATCCTCACAAGGGTCGCGGGAGTGCTGGAGCCCATCCCAGCTATCTTCGGGCAGGAGGCGGGGTACACCCTGAACTGGTTGCCAGCCAATCGTAGGGCACATACAAACAAACAACCATCCGCACTCACATTCACACCGACGGGCAATTTAGAGTCTTCAATTAACCTACCATGCATGTTTTTGGGATGTGGGAGGAAACCGGAGTGCCCGGAGAAAACCCACGCAGGCACGATGAGAACATGCAAACTCCACACAGGTCCTCAGAACTGTGAGGCAGACGCTCTAACCAGTCGTCCACCGTGCCGCCCTCTGACCAACCAAAGAATGGAAAAATGCTGATGCTACCGTTAGGCAATTTTGAAATCTGATTGGTTAATAATAGTCTCATCGCTAATATAGTTTAAATTACATGGGTCAGCTCTACTGATTACTGTGGGGTCAATTATACATTACTCGTGTACACACTGTAGTTGTCTCGCCATGCTGCACTATTTGCATATAGTGGCCACTCATGCCAGAGTAGCATTTGCTCCATTTGCACACTGATTGAGGAGTATCTGCAACATTTGCACAACCAACATTGTCCCAGCTTATCGCACTACTCGTCACTTTAAACCGCATACACTCCTTGAAGTCTTGGTGCCCTTTGCACAATGGTCATTGCACCGGACTATTGCAATATTAGTCATTCGAACTGCTCTAAGTGCTAGGGGACTCTGCATCTTTTTGCACAATTGTCCAAAAAAAAAAAGTACCGGCATTACTAGATAACTAGCAAACCTTTACTGCTCAGTGACTGTTTTTTTGTCAATGTCTTTATGCCTCCAAAGTATTCTCTGTCAATTGACTGTCTGTTGTCGTACTAGAGCAGCTCCAACTCCCGGAGACAAATTCCGTGTGTGTTTTTGGACATACTTGGCAAAGTAAGATGATTCTGATTCTGATTCTGAAGCCCATGGGGAGATTAGATTGACATGGCAACATGTAGAGGCTGAAATCTGATTGGACAACAAATTCTAACGTCCATGTACATGTACTGGGAGCAGTGCGGCCAAGTGAAATGTTACAAAATGAAGGGAACGCTACACTGTTGGGAATACATTTTTAAAACTGAACAAATTGTTAGCCTAAAAGCATAATTCCCTGAGTAATTTTTAATGATTTCAGAAAATAAGAAAAAACAACAAATTCAACAAACAAAAGCAGTCCCGTTGCCTTGATTTAACCTTTGCAATCACAGTGACCTGGATAACTACGAATCTATGTTAGGATGACAACTTTTAGCACATAAGCATTCCAATTCTTATTCGACCTACTACCCAGCTATCGGACTACATGAAACACATTTATCGAACTGCCTTATCACTTTTAGTACACAGATTACTATCTTGGTATATGTTAGGATGTTAACTGTTAGCATGTGAGCAATTCTCATTCCACCTAGTGCCCAACTACACGACATGATGTTAAACACTTATCAAACTGCCTTAGCGCTATCTGTACTCAGGTTGCTAACTTGCTATGTTAGGAAACCAACTGTTAGCTTGTTAGCATTTGAGCAATTCTAGGTCATACTTGACCGCTGGGCGCAATGTAAAGCAAAACCTATATTGAACTGCCTTAGTGCTTTTTGTACTCAGGTTGCTATCTTAGCATGCCAAATATTAGCATGGTAGCATATTAGCAATTCTTAATGGTAGGCCAAGATGACTACAGTGCTTTCTCAATCCAGGTTCATGTTTCTAGAAATTAATACCACTGATGCTGTTACAAACAACATTTTATCCAAATAGCAGCATATCGGGAAGGATGAGGAACGCTATAGAAGGAATGAGAACAGCTGGAATGGAGATGAAAGGGAATGAGGAAATGAAAAGGGAGAGAAGACACGGCAATCGGCACCAACCTTTCTTGAATGCTCGCGGAGGGTCGGACAGATCGCCTTGTCGTTAACAAGTGACAAAAAAGAAAAAAAGAACAAAGAGGAAGAAGAGAAATGTTGAGTGAGCAAAGAAAAGGCAAGATACAGATATTAGGATGTAACTGAATGCGGAAAAAAGTATGAAGGCGTGTTTGGACGACCACAATGAAAAGAAAATCTGAATACTACTGTTAAAAAGTCATTATATTTCTAGATACCTAAAAAATAAAGTTTTGTTGTTGAAATTTACTTTCGTCGGTAAACTGACTTTAATAGCATAAGTTTACGATATCTGGAAAAAAATCTGACTTTATTCTCACATCACAACAAAAAATTATGAACTTGTTATCCTAACAATACGATTATTTTTTTCTCTAAAATAAGCAACTTTTTAATTTCTTTGGCATTTAGGGGGGCACATGGTCGTTATTTTTAATTGACATTAGGATTATGAGGGGGTTCTTAGGAAAATTTCTGCCCTCTGACGGGTTCCTGGAGCCAACAAGTTTGAGACCCCTTGCTGTAAAGACGCAACTTATTAAACATGCTCACCTTCTGGTTCCGGGCGGGACCCCAATGAAGTGACCTGGATCGGCCTGTAGGGTTTCCCCTCTGACACGACAGGGACCTCCACACTCTCCTCTGACGACGTGGTGACATCTGGCTGGGACTCTGAGATGGACGACAGGAACTGGTCCATGTCGGCTCTCTGCTCCTGGAGCAGCTCATCTGCCAGATTCAAAATAATAATAATAATTAAAAAATCACTTCATAACTACATTGTGGCTCCAATAAAAAATTTTGTTCACATTTCAGGTCTGGCAGTCCTTAAATTTCACCATCATTAGCGCGAGCAAAATGTTCACAGAACTCGAGACACCTGCTCCCCGTTCTACGCTAACCAGCAATTAGCATTTGTCTGTGTATTTTTTCCGAGGGAGTCTCCCAGCAGGAAGCGACTCAAACGTGACCCAGTTCTGTCAGCACACTCGGCTGGCTTTCATCACGACGCCGACACACCACGACTTCCATCAACACAGCCACGCTGAAAGTGACACAGCACCAAGAAAGAACAACACATTTAATTGTTGACCTCAGCAGACTCATAAAAAATAAATCGGGTTTTTGCCTTGATATACAGTACAAGTGTACTATACTGCAGTTCACCTAGTGCGTCCCTGCTATATTGTGCATTTTTGTGGTAACTTGACTTTTTTTCCAAGTAACAAGCTGTCACTGAGTTGATGTTATTCCTTTTTGTTGAGAGCGAAAATTTTAGTTACGAGCGGGATTTAGACTTATTTATTTATATATATTGACATTTCTACAGAGATGGAGATTTTTTTTTCCCCCCTAACTGTGGCCACAATGTAGATATAAAGTGCGCACAAAATGCTAATTTGTGGCCATGAAGTAGCTTTGCCTCCCTACTGCTGTTTTTACAGCTTTTTACGTTAATATGAATATTGAAAACAACATTTCATCATCATCACCATTCAAAGTGTCTCATGGCGAGTACCCATACTGAAATCAACATCTTGTGTTTGTAATTTTGTCTATAATGTGTTTAAAAAGTGAATTTTAATACAGTAGTGCCTTGTGATATGAGTTTAAGCCATTCCGTGTAATGTAACTCAAAACACGAGTAAAACACTCGTTAATTCATTCCAGCCTTCCCCCAAAACATTTTTTTTTTGTAATGTGTATTTTAATGGGCGGCACGGTGTCCGACTGGTTAGAACGTCAGCCTCACAGTTCTGAGGACCCGCGTTCAATCCCCGACCCCGCCTGTGTGGAGTTTGCATGTTCTCCCCGTGCCTGCGTGGGTTTTCTCTGGGCACTCCGGTTTCCTCCCACATCCCAAAAACATGCATTAATTGGAGACTCTAAATTGCCCGTAGGTGTGACTGTGAGTGCAAATGGATTTTTGTTTGTATGTGCCCTGCGATTGGCTGGCAACCAGTTCAGGGTGTACCCCGCCTCCTGCCCGATGACAGCTGGGATAGCCCGCGACCCGAGTGAGGAGAAGCGGCTCAGAAAATGGATGGATGGATGGATGGTGTATTTTAATGAGAAAAAAATAGTACTCCATAATATTGTACTTTATAAAAACATACAGTAGTAACATAATTACAGTGGGACAAAAAAGTATTTAGTCAGCCACCAATTGTGCATGTTCTCGGACTTAAAAAGATGAGAGAGGCCTGTAATTTTCATCATAGGTGTAACTCATCTGAGAGAGGCAAAATGAGTCAAACAAAATCCAGAAAATCCCATTGTCTGATTTTTATAGCATTTATTAGCAAATTATGGTGGAAAATAACTATTTGGTCAATCACAAAAGTTCATCTCAATACTTTGTTAGATACCCTTTGTTGGCAATGACAAACGTTTTCACACACTGTTGGTGGTATTTTGGCCCATTCCTCCATGCAGATCTCCTCTAGAGCAGTGTTCCTCAACCTTCTTTGCACCGCGGACCGGTTTAGAGTAGGCATTTTTCTCACAGACCGGCTGTGGCGTGTGTGTGTGTTTGTATATATATATATATGTACATATGCAAATCAGCATTCTTTCTCGCAGGTGTGGCTGGAACAACTCCCCCGCGATAAACAGGCATTCATTGTAATTCCATAATCATTCCTGTTCCTTTTTTGGAACTCACCAATTTCATCCTGGATCTCCTCTGCAACGTATGGGACCTTGTAGAGAAGGGACAGACTCTGGTTCATCCTCTCTTCGATCACACGCAGGTGGGTCATCACCTGGCAAATAAAAAAAGAGACAGGAAGTTTGTTCGTTTGTCTGACACACATCGACAGACAAACACACATTGTGACACTGACTCTAATATGTAAATTAGCACCAATTCTGAATGATTCTACAACATCTTCAGCCTCTCAGTCTTAATTAGCATCACACACACGCGCACATATGCAGACATTTAAAGGTGCAGGAAACTGCATGGCCAACAGGTGGAGAAAAAGTGCCTTCTCTCTATCTTGTGGCAGGGTCAGAACTCCCTACGCTGTACAACTTCTGCACACAAAGATCTGTTTCCAATATTTTTAAAAACTAATACTGTCTTGAAGCCCTCGCCCTGGTTTAAAACTCGTCCTGTTTTGAAAACCTAATTTGTAACTGTAACACAAGCTTGAAGCCATACTGTGAAAAACCAAATCCTGCCTTGATACTCTAACCCTAGTTTGAAGCTCTAACCACAGATTAAAGCAATACCTTGTAACCTTAATACTGGCTTGAGTTGAACCCATACTTAGAAACCTGAATTCCCGTTTGAAACTCTAACCCAGGTTTGAATCGCTAAAAACCATACACCAGGCTTAAAAACTTACTCTAAAACCCTAATTCTATCTTGAAAACCAAATTTTAAAATGTAACTTCAAACCTTACTTTGAAATCTTAATATTGACTTGAAAATCTAATTTTTAAACCCCAAACTCTTGCTTGAAACCCTAACCCCAGTGTTTAAAGTCACGGTTAGGGTTTCAAACTGGTTAGGGTTTCAAATTAGGGTTTGAAGCAGTGTGGAGGTGTACGGTACCTAATGTTATGGCCTGTCAAAATGCATTACTGTAGGTCTATTATGCAGTTTGTCTTTTTATACCATAGTTTGCTTTCAAAACACAAATGTTCACACTAGAAGTTGGATTCATGCCGACACAAACACACAGACACTCACAGACACACAAACACTCACAGACAAAGCACTGTTACACAAGCGCAGCAAGTCTAGGCCTGATCCTGCCTCCTCATTCTT